>NC_140514.1:30330729-30558229 GCF_964339955.1 Pipistrellus hanaki
GCCCATGTTCAAAGGGCTGGGAGTGAATGTGCAAAGGTAGGAACAGAAAAATTACAGAGTTTGGGATGCAGGTCCAAACAAGGACATCACAGGAAGTGGAGGTGGAGGATCTGCCAGTGCTTCTTGCTGATAACTGGTTCACTTCCTTGTCTCTGATATCTATCACCTTGGTGTTCATGCAAACCCTTCTTGACGTCATCCTTGTCAGACATTACTTGATATCAAGACTCATATGTGTTTTGTTTACTCTGCAAAATCATATTCCTCTCATTTTCTGAGAACCTGTCCTTTTACATCCAGTCTCTGTCATGGATGGTGAAGACACATTTTACTTTCCATGATCTGATGCATTTTATAGATCATACTAGAAGTCCAGTGCACAAAATTCATGCACTGGAGGTGGGGTCCCCTCAGCCTGACCTGCACCCTCTCGCAGTCCAGGACCCCTTGGGGTATGTCTGACTGCCGGCTTAGGCCCACTTCCCATGGGCAGTCAAACATCCTTCTCGCAGTCCAGGAGACCTCACTCCTTACTGCTGGCCTGTTTGCTGCTCCTTAGCATTGCCACAAAGGTGGGAGAGGCTTCCACCACCACTACTGGCTGGCCAGCACTGAGCCCGGCCTCTGTCTGAGTGTCTGCTCCCCTGGTGGTCAGTGCGCATCATAGCGACTGGTTGTTTCAGTCATTCCACCATAATGGTTGCTTAGGCTTTGATTACATAGATTCTCTCTGGCTTAGTTTTTCTACAGCTGCACCTCTTTCTATAACTCTGTACATCCTCATGTAATGCCCCTATGATAGCTTTAACCACTTTTCCTACATTTTCTTCTACAGTATATACTGCATTAATAATGTGGATATCAAATTTGGATGCAATGCTTTTCTGTAAATCCAACATTATTCCTCTTGTTCCCAAAAATTGAGAGAGGCAAGGCCCAAGAAGTGAAAGAATGATGGTGGATTCCACGGCAAAACTAATGGCTGAGCCACAGAGGGAGCTCTGGGTGAATTTATGTCAGCTGGGCAATCTCACTGACCCAAAAGGAGGAGTTCAATTTCTAAAAACTGTCAGAGAGTAACTTCTATTTGTTTCAACTTCTTTCTCAGAGAGGCTTCAGAGATGGAGGACACACCGTCAGGAGAGAACCAGATGCACCAGCCCAAGAATGTGCTCGGAAATGTGTGACACCCTCACAGAGCTCCAGGAACCTCCAGCAAAGCCACACACAAACACAGCTTTCCAAGCTGCCAACCTCATCTACATGGCTGCCCTGACTCAGGAAGATTCCCCGGGTCACAATATGGATTACTGAATGCCTGATACATGCACTTTAAAATTTTTTTTTTTAGATAAATCCAGATTTCAACATGTTATAAAATTGGCACAAAAATGTATACATAATCTTCACCCAAATTCTTCAACTATTAACATCTTACATAACCATCATACGATTATCTAAATTAGGAAATTAGCATTAAATCAATGTTATAAGCCAATTTAAAGACTATATTCAAATTTTACCAAGTGTCGCATTTATGTCTCCCTGCCCCCATTTTTTTTTTCTAGTCCAGTATCTAATTTTGGGTCATACATGGCATTGAGACAGGTCTGCAAACTGCCTTTTGTCTTCCATGTCCCTGATTTTTTTAAGAGTATAAGTCTGTTGTTTTTAACAAGGTCCCTCAATTTGGGTCTGTCTGATATTTCCTTAAAATTAAATTCCAGTTATGCATTTTTGGCAAAAATATCACCAACATGGTGTTCTGTCCTTCTCAGTGCATTATATCAAGAGGCACATGATTTAGATTTGCCCCATTATTATTAGACAATAGACATTCTTATGATGATGTAAGCTTTGATCATTTGAGATAGGTGGTATTGGTTAGATTTCTCCAGTATCAAATTACAACCTTTCCCTTTATAATTTGCATGTATCTTGGGGAGATTCTTTGAAACGGTAAATATTATGTTTCCAATCATATATTCACATATTAATGTTAGCAACTTTTACAGACCTGCATTTTGCTAAGCACCTTTTCTGGTTATTTAATGGTCATAGCCAGACTCTCAGGAAGCTATTATTATTTTTAGCCTTATTTTTTCATTGAGAAATCTGAAGTTCAGAGGGATTCAGCATCTCAACCCAGGAGAGCAGGACTGGGACCTAAGTCTGACTCCACCATTCTTGCAAATGAGAGAAGAGGCAAACCAGTATTTAAAGTCCATTACTTAAGGCCACTGGCTATCCTATTTTGCTACCATGAGAGTATCACTACTTGAAATCATAAAATACACATATCAGTGGTAAACTCTAAGCCCAGACACAAAGTGGGGAGGATGTTGGAGGAGGAACATTAGGCTGTTATATTCAATTCAGCTGGAATTGGCTTTCTTCCTCTTTCTCCCTTTCTCTCTTCCTTTCTACCTCTTCCTTTCTTTCTTTCTTCCTTCCTTCCTTCCTTCATCCCTCCCTCCCTCCCTCCCTCCCTCCCTCCCTCCTTCTCTTCCATCTTTCTTTCCTACCTTCCTCCCCCTCTTCCATCTTTCCTTCTTACCTTTCTTCCTTCCTTTCTTTCCTTCCTTCCTTCCTTCCTTTCTTCCTTCCTTCCTTCCTCCCTCCCTCCCTCCTTCTCTTCCATCTTTCCTTCCTACCTTTCTCCCCCTTTCCCATCTTTCCTTCTTACCTTCCTTCCTTTCTTCCTTCCTTCTTTCCTTCCTTCCTTCCTTCCTTCCTTCCTTCCTTCCTTCCTTCCTTCATTTCTTTCTCCCTTTCTTCCTTCCTTCCTTCCTTCCTTCCTTCCTTCCTTCCTTCCTTCCTCCCTCCCTCCCTCCCTCTCTTCCATCTTTCCTTCCTACCTTTCTCCCCCTCTTCCATCTTTCTTACCTTCCTTCCTTTCTTCCTTCCTTCCTTCCTTCCTTCCTTCCTTCCTTCCTTCATTTCTTTCTCCCTTCCTTCCTTCCTTCCTTCCTTCCTTCCTTCCTTCCTTTCCTTTCCTTTCCTTTCTTCCTTCCTTTTAACTTGAGCATATTTTAGTCAACATTGTAGAAAGCGATTTAATAGTCATGACCCAATCTTTAAAAGCTTAATACTTAAATTATTCAAGACCAGTGAATTATGACATAGAGCACAGCTAAATGAACAACAAACCCTAAGAAGGAGTTAGAAACATCTAATATTTAAGGCAGGTGTGTCCTGAGGCTCAGTGGATAAATGAAGTCTGGAGAGAGATTTTGGATATTGAGTGCTTAATAAATGTAAAGCCATGAAAAAAAAAAAATTTCTTATTAAATAATACCAGCTTATACTGTTTTATTGAGTTCCATGAGGCAGATACCACTTCTATATTACCCATCAGTGTAACCCCAAACCTAGCACAGAGCCTGATGCATAGAGTTCAATATTTATCAAATTGAAAGTTCCAGTCAAAATATCACATTTCAAAGTGTGTTCTGGGAAGAATATACAGTAATAATGAGGGTTCTGAGGAAGTTGAGGAATGCCTGAATGGGAACACAGCCTGTTAAATACATTTTTAATGGATGCCTTGGCCCCAGTACCAATGAATGTTTCATCTTGCTTTGCTTCTGTAGATACCTGTGAAGCTTGTCTTAAAGAGAGAAGAGCTGAGAAGGGAGACTAATTCTGTTGTTGCTGTTCTCTTTTGTTTGGGGTAAAGTTACTTACACTGTTTATGAGACAACTGCACTAACATAGAAACCAGTACCCTACTTCCTTGAAACATGTCTATGACCCTCATCCCATATTAGTCAGACTCTTCCAGTTATAAGTTACAGAACCTGACTCCAGCTAACAGGGATAAAACAAATTACCAGCCCACAAAGCTGGCTTCAGACACAGCTAGATACAGTAGTTCAAATGATGGCACTAAATGCTGTCCATTCCTCTTTCTATCTCCTAGCACATCTTATCTCTGTTCAGCTCAAACTGCTCTCTCCACACTGTATCAGGAGAGTTGCTGCAGCCCCTATCGCACATGCTTTGGGTATGGCAAGCACAGAGGAAAGAGCAAGCCTTCCCTGCAGCTCTGTCAGAAAGTCTACGGAGGATTTTGATTGGCCAGATTGAATCAGCAGTCCAACCTTGAACCAATCAATATAGCCAAAGTGGTGAGATGCTCTGATTGGCTGGGCCTCAGTCACATGCCCAGCCCTGGGTTAGGTAAGCCCAGTTGAATCAATTATGTGCACTGGATTCTCCCTCAGGATGAGAAAAAAAAAAAAAGAATTTCCTGAAGTGAATAAGGAGAAGTAATGGTCAATAGTCAGAAAATTCCAGAGGCCCATTACAGCCTCCGCTTAAAAGTAGCCCAGAATCTAGTACCCCTGCTCTCATCAGCCTTTCATGAACTGTGTTGTCACCATAGATACATTCTCCTCTGACCTCCAGTGGTCTTAACCTCTAGTCATGCACTGTCCCACTCAGCTCCATAACTGCTCCATCTCTAATAAGATGACGAGGTGCTAGAGGATGGACATCTTATCTTCCTTGTCCTATACAATGCTTCTTCGATCCTAACTGGTACCCATCACAGACACTCCACAGTGACTTTATGCCAGAACCTAGTGCCTCCATATCAAGTCATTTCAGGCCTCCTTGTTGACTATCAGTCATGTAGTCCAACGCGGGCTTCTTCACATAGTGAGCACCAAGAGCCAAAGAAGGCATGGCCAGCAAGAGGCTCTTTCTGTTTTGAATCCTGACAAAGAGGAGTCCCATGCATGTACCTCAGACCAAGAAGACGCCGTGCCCCAAATAGTCTTTCAAAAGTTAGCAAAGTCTTCCCAAACTAGAACAGTCGAAATGAGATTTTTAGCCCCTGCCACTGATAGAGGAGGAGCTGCCATGTGAGAAGTGAAAGAAAGGGACACAATCCCTCAGCCCAGCAATGCCAGCCCCACTTCTGCCTCCCTCCTCAGCAGCTGGCTTCTGCGAGCCCGCTGACCTTGTGCTGGGAAACTGGTCACGTGGCGCTCAAGTTATCAGACATCACCTGCCTGGGTGCATGCGTCTGACTTTTGTCTGTGTTTCTATTACACAAACGCCACAAATTCTGTCTTTGCAAGATTGAATTGAAGATTGAGCTGCCTGAAATCCGGAGAGGGGAGTTTCTCCTTCCCCTCTGCTCCAGCCAGGGACCCAGGGCCGGTCTCCCGCACATCCCCGGCTGCCTAGGGTTCCTCTGGAGCAGACCTGCAGGAGATTTATGCTTCTCCTAGCGCCCATGCCTGCTGGCCTTCGGAATCAAAGGTGGAGTTATAAACCAAAGAAATTTACTGCAAGAGTCTAGCATGCTCTCGTGAAGCTGGACCATGGCGCTCCGTTTTAATAAGGTTAAAAATAGTTACAAGCAGAGCATTGGAATAAGGGCTTGAAAGAGCTCTGTGGTGCATCTGTGACTTAGGCCTGGCCGACATTTTACAGCCTCGCCTATTAAAAAGCCCAAGCCACAGAGGCTCCTGCTCCTCGCCCTCCCCAGGCTCACTAACAATGCAGCCCGTGGGCCGCCTGACATTCTCAGCCCTGGCATCTGTGTCCCAGAACCATGGATGGACGGCGGCCAGCCAGCCTCTGTTACAATGATGGGAGGTCATTTTAACTACCTGTTGACTTGCTTCACATGAAGGACGGCCAATGGATGCAGAAAAGCTATGGCAAAAGAGGAGAACAAAATCTTTCCTAGGGTTCAACCTTGAGATGGCTGGAAATAAACCCACCAAAGGGGCAAGTTCTTGTGGCTGCTCCCACCACCCTCTGGGGTTGAAAAGAGGGAGGAAAGCACATGGAAACCATAAGGACCAAGAAGGAGAAACTGAGTTAGGGAGAAGACTCCATTCCCCAAGTCCCTGCCCAGGTCAAAGGCACACGGCATCCACCTACCTAGCAATCCTGTGCACTTCTAAGTAGAAAGCAGCAGCAAAGGCCCATGCCTCCTGCTGCAGTGGAAACGATAATGTGATTATAAAACCTCAGATCAAAGGATCGAAAGGATCTTGGCCAAATGCCAGGGAGAGTCATGGCTCCTGATAGAACTAAATCAGGTCCAATCTGGATCTGAGAATAATAAAGCAATTAACCACGAAGTGACAGAAGCTGAATTTCACAGTAAAAGCAGTGCTAACCAGCCATTTAGCGTCATGAGAACAAGACCCCTTTCTTCAGCCACCTGCGGTCACCACCCCACCCCCTGCTCTATAATTCCCACACACACCCCCTTGCAACGCGTTGAAAGCAAAAGATTAAGGCCAGGCCTGCACTAACAGGCAGACAGGGGTGGGGGCACTGGACAGACCCCTCATTCAGAGGCCTCCAGAGGGCACGTTGACTTGGCTCAGAAAAAAAAAAAAAAGAAAAAGAAAAAAAAAAGAGCTTACTAACTACTTAGAACTTTTCAAAACAAGGCTCTGGCTACTTAGTTAATTGGCAGAGATGAAAGGCAGGGATATGATGAGAAACAGTGGTGGTTATCAGAAATGGAGGAAAAATCAGAACAGCAATCTTGGCCTCCATCACTAAAAAATCTCCAAAGACATCAAAAATCTGCCTGGTTTGTTTGAAAATCACACGTATGCACACAGGTCTCTGTTAGCATAAGCTTGAAGGTCTGACCATCCTTGCTTGAAGGTCTGACCATCCCAACATACACACACATGCACACAAACACACACAGAGAATATTGCTACATTCATATTTTCAAAGTGGGCTCTGTCTTTCCCACCTGCATATGATAGAACATATGGTCTATCAAGCCATCCATTGATAAGAACCACCTTCATTGCCAGCCACAATGAGATAATTGGGGATGGACTTTCAGAATTACATAACTTGTTTATTTAGTCCTTTAGACAATTCATTTACACACAGAGCTTTATTTTTATATTTCCTTTTCCAGGAGCCTCCAAGAGGAGAAAACAAGAAAATATAGTATAAGGAAGGGAAGGAAGGAAGGAAGGAAAGAATGAAGGAAGGGAGGGAGGGGGGAAGAAAGGAAGGGCGAGCAGTTTCTTATAGTTCTAGACAGATATATATCACACTTGCACATGTGTACATATATAAAAAATGAGAGTATTTAGCTTTAGCTAGCTGCTATAATAATATTAAAACCTTTGAACATTCAATTATTCCTAATCACCCTTTACAAGTTCCTGTGCATTCACTGGTACACTGAAGAAAAATAAGAAGAAAAAAAAAAATAATGTCCACTACATAATCCATTCTGAAAAGGCTAAAGAAACTATTAGATAATCCAAGTGTTAAATTTTGGGGACCAGAGAAACTTGCAAAATGGGAGGTAAGCTTTAATTCAGTAGGTCCCTCACTGAAGTACCTTCCCAAATTTGTAATCCAGCCCCATGGTCAACCCACCCATAATCCAATTATCTCAACAGCATGGAAGTGCCAAGGTGTCCATCACAATGGTATGATAAAGATGTTTATTTTATCAAGGAAAAGAATTTTAGCCCACAGTGGGCAGGCTGTTATCCAAAATGGGTCCATCTGTCAGGTTAAATTTAAAAAGACCTGAAATAAAGAAATTATCTTTCCCTTCTAATGAGTGCATTTGAACATGGACAGCAACACTTCAGATGTTCTCATCTATGAAAAGAAAGGAAGAATATGTACATGCATGTATTCATGCATACATACACAGCCAGCCCGTTATTTTTGTGTCTGTATTTTAAATCATGGAGCATAGAGGTCTATAATGGAAACACTGACAGGCCCGTAACTAGAGCAGCATTAGCAGGCACCACCACAATAACCATTTAAGCTCCTTTTTTTCTTAGAAATGACTGGCCCAACCAATGAGAACAGAGTAAATACGGCTGGCATCTTAATGACCTTTGAGCATTAGCAGATGGCCTTTTTATGATCACAGATTAGCAGTACATGGTCGTTTGTTAATGACCGATAACAGGTGCCAGTGGTCCCTTCCACTCCGTGTTGTGCTGGTTCTTTACCTTCCCCAAGAAAGAAGGTTAGTCTCACAGCGAGCCCCCTTTCTCTATGCCACCCTTTGTTCCTCTTTTCACTGCAACACAGCCCCTCCCTCCCCCACCGACCCAAAGGGGATGCAAGGATGCAGTGGATGCAGTCCAGCACTAGAGCAACCACTTCAATGTCTCAATCTCCTGTGCCTTTCCCCTTTGTCTCGCTCCGAACACATCCTCCTCTGGGAAGTCGTGTCTGAGTCTTTCAGGTTTTGAGCCATATGAGCCCAGCAGCAAGGGAAAGATGACTGTCAAGCAGGCTTATTTACAGGAGGATACCTGGTGCTGTGGATGTAAATGATTAAAAAAACACTACCAATGCTTCATCCAATCTCAATGAAATGAATCGGCCAGAATGGGTGAAGCCATCTCAAACCTTTCTTTCTGCCATTTACAGCATCCAGTTAATTCCACCTGGAAGAGCACACCTTTCCCCTGCCCTGCACGCTGCCCAGGCCCCTCACCTTCAGGACTACTTTCCTCTCTCCTCCCGTTATTTCATCCCCAAGAAGAAATGCCAGTGTACGAAGCCAGCACCCACCTGTATATGAGTGACTCTAGCCTCAGTGGCTGGCAAACCCATTAGTCAACAGAGCCAAATATCAACAGTACGACGATTGAAATTTCTTTAGAGAGCCAATTTTTTAAAACTTAAACTTCTTCTAACGCCACTTCTTCAAAAATAGGCTCACCCAGGCCATGGTATTTTGTGGAAGAGCCACACTCAAGAGGCCAAAGAGCTGCATGTGGCTCGCGAGCCACAGTTTGCGGACCATGGGTCTAGTTAGTCCAGCACTAGAGCATTTCAAGAGGGCACCGGGATGCAGCAGGATGACCCCACTGGGCTGTCTGTGCATCTCTGTGGGTGGGAAAGAAAACTCCTACCGTTATCCTGAGATGCTGACTGACTCCAGAGTCCTGGGGCAACCTCCAAGGAGACGAAGAAGCCCATCTTAACGCTGGAGCAGAAGCAGAACTCGGGGCCCTCACGGAACACGGAAACCGGGACGCCCCACACCTGGGGGCCAAAGCCCTCTTTTCTGAAACACAGATGCCTGGAGGGCCAGTGGAGGCAGAGCGCGGCAGGTGCTCTCCTGCCTGAGCACACAGAGAGGGCAGCTGTGGAGAATAAAAAGTATTGTTTTTCAAAATAAAAGTTGCATGAACATCATTGGAAAACCACTCATTTTCCAAAGGATACCAGTTTTTGGTCTTTCCTAAAATGTTGCAAGATATGTATCTGTCACACCTGCTTTATAAAATACATCTTAGGAAATTATACGCATCTTCTTTTTAAAATCAATTAAAGATCCCCCCTCATGGCCATAGTTGTTAGAGAGTGAATGGAAATATGGACATTTTCAAGATTTCTTACTTGTTAAAGGGCTGGGAGATTTACTCTGTGTTGTGACAGGGTTGGTTTTTTTTGTTTTGTTTTGTTTGTTTGTTTTTGTTTTTAAATCCTATTTTCAGCTTTAAAAACTGTATGTTCTCAAGTGACTCTGACATCTGTGGGATATTTGTTGCTGTTTGGGGACTGATCATTTGGAATGGAGGAAGAGAATGAAATTATTTCAGAGCAATTGAATCACAAAGTCAAATTTAAAAGTGGCCACTTCTCTGGCCTACACATGGAAAAGCACGGCTCAACCGCAGACTCTAGTCCATCTCTCACCTTTTAAAATGAGGGCTTCTACCATCTTCCTGCAGCCCCAGGGGATGGCTCTCTCATTTCTTGGTCAAGTTTAAGACGCACTCTTGACTCCTGGCCCGTCTCTGCCCCAGCCCTCACGCTGTGGCTCAGAGGTGTAAAACCAATTAAGAAAATGATTCTCTGCTGGGCAAGTTCCGCCCCCCTCTACTCCCTCCTGCATCATCTCCAATATGAGGGAGAGAGAAGAAAAAAAAAAAAAAACGAAAGAAGAAGAAAGGGAGCTCAAACTCAGCCCACAGGGAACACTGTTACTGAGAAGAACAACTGTTAGTGGAGACAAATAAACGCGGCCGCATCCACGCCCAGATGCTGCCTGGGTAACGGCGCCTGTATCCTTTCTGTTGACCGCACATAAAATAAGGAAGGAAAAACATACGGGGTTGAAGTGAGACGTACAGGGCACCCCCATTCCTGGGCCTCCTGTTTGGAGAAAATATACAGCTCTCTCTCCCCACACTCAACTCTGCTGCTGTGAGGGGAAAAAAAACAAAAACTAATTTTAACTATGAATATATAACTATCCTTTCCTGGCCCTCGTCACATCCAGACCTCAGCTTTGTATTGCAAAGTCAGAAAGATAAAATGAAAAATCCATTACTAATTAGACCGTTAAATAAAACTGCTCTAACTTTATTTTACGAGAGGCGTAAGGTACATAAAGCGAAGACGCAAAGTGGCACCACGACCTTTAGCGGTGCCTGTGGCTCACCCCAAAGCTTTCTGAACCGCTTTCCTGAAAAGCCTTGGATTTGCTAACACCTTCTATTCCCTCTCCACCACTTCTAAACCTGAAGGATTTATTTTTAACAGTCCCTCACCCACATAATGACTTTAAAATTCCTCAGGTTCATACCTTAAAATATAGCTGGGAATTAAGAAATAATGTCAATTAATAGTGGAAGCTCAGAGGCACTAATGGAGTTAACTAACCACTTCCTTCTGAAAAGCTGGTCTTAAGTACGTGGAAAACTCAAGCCACCCTAAGATTCCGGTGCTGTAGTGAACAGGTCAGCAAACCACGGGCCCCACGCCAAATCCAGCCCACTGCCTGATTTTCTACAGCCTCGAGCTAAGAATAGAGTGTGCATGTGTCAGTGGGTTTAAAAATCAAAAGAATTCCTATTACTGATACACGGGAAAATTTTATTACTTTCAAATTTTGGCGCCCATAAATAAAGTTGTATTGGAACACAGACACAAACTCATTCATTGTGTTTCCTCTGTGGTTGCATTCACAATGCAGCGGCAGGCTTGAGTAGTTGCAACAGAGACTATAGGGCTGAAAAGCCTAAAATATTTACTCTCTAGGCCTTTACAGAAAAAAATTGCTAAGCATGGCTTCATACATGACTTGGTTATATGCACAGATGAGAGGAAACTGGGTAACACTTGCTCCAGTGAGAATCTGGATGTCAGGGAGAGAAAGTGTAAAGCATTCACCAGTAGTTCTATTAAAAGGGAGCATCCAGCTGAAGCGGGTTTAGCTCAGTGGATAGTGTCGACCTGCAGACTGAAAGGTCCCAGGTTCGATTCCGGTCAAGGGCATGTACCTTGGTTGTGGGCACATTCCCAGTAGGGGGTGTGCAAGAGGCAGCTGATCAATGATTCTCTCACATGGATGTTTCTAACTCTCTATCCCTCTCTCTTCCTCTCTGTAAAAAATCAGCAATATATATATATATATATATATATATATATATACACATTTTTTTTAAAGGGAGCATCCAATGTGATAGAACAGGGTAGCCGAGAGCTTAGCAGCACCCCAACGCTAGGACATGGGGGAAAATCAGTCCCCACCTCTGACATTACCTTACTTTGTGTTATTATATAAGTTGTTAACTTTGATACTTTATATATCAATATTTGTACAGTACAGCCAAGTGGTTGTGAGGTTTCCCAGCTCATCAGCTATTATCAGATGTTCTGCTGTGTGTACCGCATCAATAGAGCCTCAACTGCAGCACCTCCAAGGAAGGGAGGGCCATCCATCAGTTACGTGATTTTTGTCTTCTATGATTTTGTTTTAAGGTCTGCAATATGCTCTAGAGCAAGTCACATATGTGAAGAGCATTTTTTCTCTCTCAAGTCAATGAGAGAAACTGAGCCTCTATGACCATATCTGATCTGTGTTTGCCAAACACCCTTCTTGAATCACCGGTCCGGTCCAGATCTCTGCCCCCAAACTGATCACCTGTATTACATGTTTATTTATTTTAAAGTGCATCCCAGAAAGAAATAGCATGAATGTTGGAATGGCCACGTTGAGGTGTCACTCAAAGGCAGTGTCATTCAAAGGCACAGACAAAGGAGCCGACTTAGATATCAGCAGACCTGAGTCAGATTTTGATTCCTCCACTTACTAGCTGAACAAACAAGAAAGTAGCTTAGCCTCTCTAGTCATCATTAATAGAAGCATACTGAAACCAACCTTACACCATTTGGGGGACATAAAAATGTCAAGAATTTTGGCAACGTATAGCATTATTGAGTGCTAAAGAATTGTAGCTATAGTTATTATAGGAGAACCTGGAATTAAAGACAGAAGCTTCTCATTTGGGATCCTTGTAAATTCAGCATCCTTCATGAGAAAGATCTGCCATGTAAATGGTAATGACCTTTAGGGTTTTGTCCTTGACCTTCCTCTCATCTCAAGGATGACCAGCTCTTCTTGTGTGATATCAGCAGATCTAGTCTGTACTGAAGCCATACAAAAGGTAAGCTACCCAGACCAACACCTAGGAGTCAGTAATGCCTCCTGTTCATTCCTCATCAACCCCTGGGCCTTCCCAAATAGTCAATCAATTCTTCTGTCAATTCTACGTCCTTAATACTAGCTTTAATATTTCCTCCCTTTTCTACATTCTCACTGTCACCTAGCTCAAGTCCTCATCACCTCTTCCATCATGTACATAAGTGTCTCCCTGCCTCTGTCTTGCCCAGCTGTATTTACTTCTCCACTCTGAACACAAATCTGGCCATGTGACTCTCCCAAGTCAAATCCTTCAATGGCTTTCCGCTAACTTCCAAGGAAAGTTTATATTTTAGTGTGATGAACAAGAAATTGAATGATCTACATCTTAAACTAATACAATATTGAATATCAACTGTAATTAAAAAATAATTTTCTAAAAAAAGGAAATACCATGGTCTTGTCTCTCAATATTCAATGGGCTTTTCATACACATGCATAGGTTTTCTCTCCTTCCACCTTCCACCCTCTTCCTGATCTGCTTGCAGTTCCTGAAGCATGCCTTGTTCCCTTCTCTTCCTTTCTTTTTCCCTTGCTATTTCTTTGACTAAAATACTCTTTGTAATCCTCCTTAACCTGGCTAATACTCACAAAACTCAGTATGGATGTCACATGCTGCAGGAAAACTGTCCCTAACATTCTCCCACTTTCCACATTGAGTTAGGTGCCCCAACTAGGAACAACCAGCCACCTGGAATAAACTGTACTGAATCAGATATTTGTCTATAGAGTATTCTTCCTCATCTCCACTAGTCTAGTGATGCCCTAAAGACAGGAGCCATGTTTTCATCTTTGTATCTCTGGAAAAAGTGCATAAATGGAGTCGGCCATTATGGTGCATTATAGAGGGGCCCTGTAATTGCTGGGAAGGTGGATGGATGGATAGGTGAATGATGAGCATTCAGAGATGAGTAACTATTTGAGAGCTTTCAGCTGAGGTTTTTTTTTTTTTTTTTGAGGTATTGAGAGTCCATTTGAAGTACAATAGAAAGAAAAAAGTGACATACTGGATGTTTCTTACTTGCGACTGGGCATAATGTAAACAGGTACAGGTCTCTGCACCACTGAGGACATTCTGAAAATTATGCATATTTATTTCTGACCTGTTCCCCTATTGAAAGAATAATTATAAGAATGAAACAGAATCAATCTAAGTATCTACCCAGAGGTTAAGTAAATTATGATATATCCACATCACAGAATATCATTTAGTCATTTAAGCATTATAATTACTAAGAATGTGTGGCAACATTTTAAAAAGTGGCTGATAATACTAATTTCAAAATGCAACTAATAAAACTGAGGCAATGCCATGGCATGGAAACCAAGAGGAGTGAGACTGACATGTAGAGGGGGCATCAGGGAAGTAATATGACAGAGGGGCTGAGGCAGCTGGAGACAGCTGATTAGACCACAGAGGACTTTGGGTATCCCCTTTTTAGATTGCTCCTAGTCTGTTTCACAGTAGTTACCTGTGTCCATATCTGCCCTTCCCTGAAATCACCTGTCATATTCATTATTCATGTCCAGTATAGTACCCTATACAATGTTCTAATGCCGTTCATATTATCAAGTATTCACCACCATCTTTACAAGTGCTCTCCTTTCCACTTTCTATTTTTGAGATAGGGTTATCAATGCCCACAAAATCACAGAAGAGTTAAGTGATTGATTTTCCTTGGTCACAGAGCAACCCCCAATCCAGAGTCCTGATCTGTGTCTTGTCAATTGAACTATTCTTTTTTTACCTATTTAATAAGTAGGGTTTAATTATTTGATGTTTATAGAATTACTGTTGTCTCTGTATTTTTCCTATATATGCTGACTAGGCTCTTGCCAGTTGTCTGTGCCCTAGAGGGCAGGAGCTGTGGCTTTAGAAAAACATTTTCAGTAGTGAAAATGTATCAACTGTTCAATGAGGATGATGCCTCTCATAGAGATGACTCTACGATGGCCGTAGAGATGACTCCCTTTATTCATTGCTCTTTTTCACATCTTTTGCTGTACTAGTCCTTTGAAAGACAGTTCTATGAGACATTCTGAAGACTGATAGCCATGAGTCATAGAATGAAGAAAGGTCTCCTATTGTCCTCCTTCCTATAGACAAAGAGGATAGGAGGCCTTCAGTGCTGACACACAAGACAACACTCAGTAAGAGGACCCAGATGTTTAACTGAATTAAAAGGGATTTTGAAAACACATGGCATGGAGTACAGTGAAAAATGCAGGACTCCTGACATAAAATTATTTCAATAAATAATGTGGTAGGATAAAAAATAAGTACTTGGTTTGTGTCTTAGTTTGGTTCCTTGAACACAATGCCTAAAACCCTTGGTACCTCTGGGGCGATAAATGTGTCACTGATATGCTAATGGTGCTCCTACATAGCTTCTGGATGGGGGCTGGTCACCAGTCCCTTCAGCCCCACCTTCTGGCCCTATGGGGAGGGAAGAGGAGCTGGATATTCAGTTAATCACGTAGGGCCAGTGATCTCATCAATCATTCCAATGTAATGGACCTACATAAAAAATCCTAGATGGTGGAATTTAGAAAAATTCTGGGTTGATGAACCCATTGAGGTTCTGGGAGAGATGCACATCCAGAAAGGTAATGGAAGCTCCATATCCCCCACACCACCTCTTACTTTTTCTATGCACCTTTTCCACTTGGCTGTTCCTGCATCTTTATGATAAACCTGTAACAACAAAGCACTTCCCTGAGTTCTGTAAATCATTCTAGGGAATTACTGAACTTGAGAGGTGAGGAATCATGGAATTTTCTAAATTTATAGCCAGTTGGTCAGAAGTAGTATGATTTAGGATTGGCTTCAGGAGGTTAGAAGTGAGGACAGCCTTGTGGGACTGACCTGTGAAGTCTGTACTGACCACAGATAGTGTCAGATAGAACTGAATTGTTGGTCATGCAGTTGGTGCAGAAGAATTGGAGAATTGGAGAATTGGTTGTTGGTATGGAGCCCCCCCCCCCCCCATCACCACATTTGGTATGAGAAGAATGAATAAAGGAAGCTCAAATATTGGGGTTCGGGTTCAGAATAGTAAAACACCGAGGATCTTAGAGAGCTAGCAGCTCTCATCTTCACATTTTATTGACAGAGATGTTGAGCCATAGGTAAGTTTAGTGAGCACCTCACAGTCACAATGTGGCAGAGTCCAGCTGGCATCTGGATTCCACTATTCTTAACAACTTTTGACCATGCCTTTGCTAGAGCACATTGATGAATCCAGAAAGCAAATGAGCATGTTCCCCAGGGCTCAGAGAGTAGCTGCCCTTTCCAAGAGACTGAGAAAGAAGACTCAATTTCCCCACTGAGGCCACTCAAAGATGTTTTATGACACAAAGTTATTTCAATCCTAGGCACTACTCTCAATCAAACATCATCATCTAACAACATAATGAAGTTCCCAGTCTGAGAAATTAAAACCTATCAAGAATGGAAAAGACTTTGGAATTTAGAAGTTACTATGGAAGGAGATGTGTGTTCACAAATTGTTGGAAGGGTAGAACAGGCTTATCAACTTTACCACAGGGCATAGCCACCTTGTCATTTGTGCTACTTCCAAAATTTGGCTCTCCAGGACCTTATTTAGATTCACTTTCTCTCTTTGGAACTAGGCCACTAGTGTCTCTGTTTGCATGGTTTCCCAGTGTGCATCTTTCATAAGCAACCTACTGTAATACAGTGTACCTCCTTCTATTTAAAACAGTTCTAGAAGGCGACATGCATATGTGGTTTGTCATGTGAAGCAGTACTATTTCTAAACAAGGTAATGCTTTACTACCTCCAGGACATTCCAAATTACCCTTTTGGATAAAAATGTAAACTTCTAGGATCACCAGGGCAAAGAGGTGCCACAGGACAAATTCCTATATAGCTCTGGACGACATAACATCCACATACTGAATCCAGTATTCAAATAAATTTAGGGGACACTTGGGGTCTGACTTTTGTAGGTTATGATGCTCCTCATGGGTGGTACATGACTGCTTGAAAATCCAGTGAGAGCCTATTTAGTTTTTTTCCAAGCACAGCACGTGAAATCTAAAACAAGTTGACCATATAAGTGCTTAGCACTGGACAGATGCAACTTGTTTTTCTATGTTGTATGTTTTTTCTAGTCATGCATAACTTGAGTATAAATGTGTGTTTGTGTGTGTGGGGGGGGAGATAAATAGATATTATTGGAATGATGTGGACAGTACATTTTTTTTTTCTCTCCTAGAACCCAAGAGTTTCCCCCTAACCCTTTGGCATACCATTATTTTGTTGCTGTAGTTCTTCAGTCTCCAAATGTTTCTCAACGTGTGTGGTGTATGTCGACTATTTGTGAGCAGTAATAACAGCCCTGTGGCCTGCTTGTATTGTATTGCTAAGCACCACTTGGCAACCCCCTGCCCATATTACTTTCTTTTGATGCTTCACAATCAAATGGTTTTGTTTCTATCTCTCATGACTTGCAGCTTTGTTTGCGCCATTTGGGGTCTTGGCATGATTGAAAGCCATCCCAGAAAGGATGTCCACTGATCTGTCAGAGGCTGAATAGTTGACAGTGGGCACAAGTGCTTCTGTGTAAGTGCTTTGGAAGGTCATCATTGAATCATTTCCTAATAAATGCCATCCAAATCTACCCAGTGCACCGCTGAGCAGTGTGCCAACCTGTCCTCCTGTCCCAGTAGATGTTTGGTACCTCATTGATGGCTGTTGGCTTGTCCAACCATTCCTTTGTGAGGCTCCTGGGCATTGACTATAAACAGTGGCTTTTGTACTTGTTACAATTAGGAAAGCATGACATTTTTTTTTCCCATACTAAAAGAACTCACGTTAGGTTGTCTATTCCTTGGTCACCTCAAATATTGGTATGAATGCCATTCACACAAGCTGCTTCCTTTTAAAACAAGAAAATAACTCCCCACAGTATTTTTTAATGGATATGATGTGTTAATGCACACATGAAATTAAAATATCATAAGTCAAGTCTGTAGCTCTTGGCATACTGTACAGAATAGCTCAGTGGTGGTCTCAATTATGTGATGTGATTTGTGGTACATTTAAATGACAGCATGGAAGAAAATAGTCTTTCCACTTGGTTTGAGGGCTGAGTGGTTGTAGACATGGACTCACTCACTGGCTAACCTTAGTTAAGCTAATCTGTGAACCTCAGTTTCCCTTTGGATATACGGAGTGCTCCAAGAACTGCACGCCATAGGATTCCTATGGGAATTAAATGGGATAACATTGGAGGATGCATTTTATAAAACACTATGGGAAATTAATAGCTATTCATCATCATGAACATCATCATCATTTTATTGCTAAGCAGATTATAATGGTTTTTTCTTAGATATCATTGTTATAATATAAACTGATAAATCTCAAAGACCTAAGAATTAAAGTTGACAGGTGATGTAAAGTTAAAAAAAAAACTAGTGTTTAGTTCTCCAAAGTGTATGTTGAGCTTAGGTTTGTTCTGAACAGAGTTATGTTAATAAAGTCAAAGAGCATCACATTATTATTTCCTGTTACATAATACTTTTAAAGTACTAGTTTTTCTCAGGACCTATGTTTTGTTTTGTTTTTTTTCTACGCTTTCTCATTAATGGTAGGCACTGGGAGTCTACACTACTGCTTTTCAGTCACTGAATGTCAGAATATTTTTGCTATCATACATACATGCCATGAAGTATCTCTTCATACATATAAGTCAGTTTGTGAAGTCAATCAAGGGAGGGTGGTGGATTTATTTACTTTTCTCTCTCCTTTACTATTTTTTTTCATTTTTTATACTCTTTCTTTTTCCCCTTTTCTTTTCCCTTATTATTTTCTTTTGATTTCCATAATTCCATATATTTAATTTTGATGAATTACATTATTTTTAAGATATTAATTAACATTAATTTAAAATGAGGTTTGGGTCTTAAGAGTTCTACCAATTGAGTCTCAGGAGTGGCAAATGCTTTGCAATTTTTGAGAAATGCCAGCTCACGATATCTAGATGTTCTCTTTTCCTATAGAATCGAATAAAACCTATTTCTGGTAGATGTGACATGATGCTAATTGTCTACCTTCAACAATTTAAGGACAAGAGGACAACTTTATTATTGCAACAATAAATAGTATGCTTTACATTTTACTCAAATAGTAGGGCATTTTGACAGTTGTAAAGTGTATACTGATCTCCTGTTATGTAACAGGCACTGTGTTAACACCCAGACCAAGAGTGAGCTGCAGCAATAAGGCAGCTCGGATGCCAGATTGAGGAGGCACTCCACTTACTCCCAGCCTGCTAAGCACTGAAGTGTCCAGACAAAAAGATTTAGTGTGACCCTCACCGAATCACCTCACAAAGGGAGACAAACAGTGAATGAATAAAACCCATACAAAGTAACAGGTCTAGGTACTGTGCTTGGTGAAATGACAGAATGGACTAATTTAAGTTTAAACAAGATGAAGCATAATGGAAACCAATTATGAGATTATGTGATTTTTTTTAAGGGTCTGAAATAAAATAGAGAACATTAGTGAAGGAAGGTAGCTTTTTATTTCCAAATATCCAGAGCTGAGAGGATGAGTTGGATGTATGTTGGTGTGATTGTATTTGATACTAGTCCTTGCTGCTGCTACCCAGAGTCTATATACAGGAGAGATGGATGGTAACTCTTCCAAATCAGTCCTCCCCACACTCATGGAGGCCTGCTGCCCAGTGCTTACTGCTGAGTTCCAAGCCTGTTATTTCAGTAGGGAGCACTTTCTACAAAGGTAAAGTCTACACTATGGTACCTTCCATTCTTCCATCCCTTGGAACTGTATCCCATACCTTTGAAAATTCTCTCACCTCTTTCTGTATTGAAAAAGCAGAAACATAAAAAATAATGCTAGATTTCCTTTATTAAAAATAGAGGAGAGAAAAAAAGGAAGACTGTTTATTACTGTGGATACTTCAGTAATTATCTGAAGTTTATTACTGTGGATACTTTAGTTATCCAAAGAGATAACTGAAAATGTATGGCAGCCTTGTTAGTAACTATGTAAATCAGTGGACAGCATCTCTATTTTAAAATCCCTTCTGCATATGAGCAGTAAAGCAAGGCACACACTGGAAATAGTGATGATGGTCTTGAACTTCAGACTTTCTTTTAAAGTAATAACTTTAAATTCAGTTCTTTCTGGCATAAACTTTTTCATCCCATTATGTCAAAAATTGTATTATCCATCTATTTGTCTGTCAGAACGTCTCCCTATGGGGCGATAGACTCCGGGCTTCTCTGCTCTAAACCTCCCCATTACATCCTGCTATCAGGAGTCACAATTCTCCACGAAAATCTCTGGTGACTTTTGACAATGTTTTACAGAGAACTAGACCAGGAAGCTCAGAGTTAAAGGAAATTTTCCATTCTAGCAATGAATATGTAATAGGCATTACGCTGTGCAGTATTCCAAAAAATGTAAGGTTCATTAAGCCTTTCTAAAGCAGGGACTTCCATGTAGCTTTGAAGGAACCTGTCTTCACAATGGCATTAGCAAATGGCACTTTGGGGCAACGAATATTAATATTGCACATTAAGGAACAAATTTGTTTAAATGCTGTATAGCTACATGTAGGTGCTGATGATCCAGAAATAAATAAAAAGTGAATAGTTGTCTAACTTGGTATGTAAATTGCCTTTTGCTTATATACATAAGAATGCTTTTTTGCTCCTAAAGTCCTTCATATTAACAAGCAGGAGTGTAACTAATATATAAACTAAAGTCATTCTCTTTAATGAGAATGCTAAATATTTTAAAGAAATGCATGGCTGTAAAATATTGTCAAGGGCATTTTTATACTTAAGTTTAAGAACGCTTATGACTTAACCGTTGAATTATTTAACATGTTCAGCCTGGAAGCACTATTTATGTATTTTTTTTAATGTTCTTACTTATGTTGGCTTTTCTTTCTAAGGATTTAAGACCTTTGATTTCTGTTTATAAAATTTACATGTTTAATCTCCTATTTCTACGTATTTCCCATTTGACAGTGGCAACAATATCTTAAGGAAGGAGGGGAGGGAGAATCTCATGGAGCTCGATATAAGGGCTGTACGTGAAACAAACACAAGTCCCACTGCTAAGGGAATGAAGTCAACTTTGGGAGCCAAAAATAAAAGTTCTGTTCAGTGAAACACCTATATAACGAAAATAATAGAGAAATACGCACCTGGTACCAAGCTTTTCCCATGGAAGTATGCCATACCCAGGGAACTGACTTATCCTGGGCAATAATGTAATGCCATACCATCAACATTTGCTACTTTGAGTCGTCATCTTCTATTTTTCACCTATATATTGTTGTGTAATTATTTCCTAGCCACAGATTTATCAGAGCAACCTAAAAACACGTTCTCTCTCATTTTTCTTCAATTAACCTTGGTTTATATATCTTAAATGTAGAATTCCTCAAAGATTTCAGAAGGAATTCTGTGTAGAACCCCCATCAGTGCCATACAGGAAATGGAAACTGACAATCAAAGTTAGTGTTAGGGCAAGTTTTATTTGAGCTATTCCCATTAAATTCTACTTAAGTTAGAATTTAATAATGTGGTTAATAATGTAAAGAGTGTCCAGGTGACCTAGGATGGAACTATACCTAGAATTTTCTTAAAGCATGATTCCATAAGAAATACAATTGTGAAAAATAATGGATTTTTAAAACTGGTATGTTTTGTTTAGTGGTATTATATAATATATATTATAAAGCACACAAATATACATATATATTATAAAGCATTATATATGAAATTATATGTGTGTGTACAAATATATATTTCAATATTACTAATGTTATTGAGTCAAAATCTTTTTTCTGCACTAAGTAAAAAAGACACAATAATGAGGCCTCTGAGGGATGGGGCCTCAGTCATGCAGTCAGGGGAGGATTGAAGGTTTCCATGGCTTGTTTAAACCATTACAGTCTTTCTGACATTGATTTTCACTTTCATTTAGCCCAGTATTCTCTAACATGTGTTCCATGGGGGTTATTATGTTTAGGTTTAAAAGGGGTACACAAATTAAATGAGTTTTGGAAATGCTGGATTAAACAAAATTCAGTAAGATATCTCAGAGCCTTAAATATATCTGTGCTTTGTGAATATGCAGGAGAGAATGGTAATAGCTACTATTTTCCAAACATTTTGACCAGGTATCACTATTTTATTGTTTATTTTCCCAGAGCACCTCCAGGCTAGTGTTCCACAGAGCACACTTTGGGAAACAATAACTTTTATCCATAAACTGAACCTAGCCTATGAAACAGGTTTTGTGTTGGGAGTTAATTGTTTCAGAGAAATAAGGTTCATTATCAACCACATTGCAGAAAGAGATTTTGTCAAATTCACATTTACGTCCTTAATTGTCACAGTATCTAGTGTTCAATAAACCAGCGTTTTTCAACCGCTGTTCCGCTGCACACTAGTGTGCCGCGAGATGTTGCCTGGTGTGCCGTAGGTGCAGACAAGACAAGAATTTTATAATTTTTCACTATTTTGTTTACTTAATATTTCATAATAAAGTAATTATAAAATACTTTCTTTGTGTTTATTTGATTCCTATTCAAGAGAATTACTTTATATATAGTCAATATAGGCACAGAGTTAAATTTTTTAACATTTTCTAATGGTGGTGTGCCTCGTGATTTTTTTCATGAAACAAGTGTGCCTTTGCCCAAAAAAGGTTGAAAAACACTGCAATAAACAACTGTTCAATAAGTGAATGAATAAATAAAACATCTGAATGATATATACCTACATGTACTAGTATAAATTATTATATTATTTATATAATTTTTTAATATTCTAAAGAGATATTCCTACAATGTTCCCCCAAATTTCACTATCACTCAGTCTCCCTAAAATTCAGCTCAAGGAAAGAATTTAAAGAGAGAGAAGTAATTTAGTTTCATGAAAGATTAAAGAGATCAAAATTCATTTGCTTGTATATAATGACCATGCTACTGAAGCAGTATAATTAACTATGGGGAGAATTTGTACTATTAATAACCTTTTTTTTTTATTTTCTACTCTCCACTCACCTCCCAAAAATTAAGTATTGAATTCTAAAGCATTGGAGATAAGTAACCATATATGGCACCTTTCATAGCTCTCTGACCACCAAAATAGTGTTTACCTGAGTCATTCAGGTAAATGGGCCTACTGGCAAACGCTTTTAGCTTGTCTTGTGAAAGGAGACCTTTATTATGGGTACAGACTGATCTTCCTAGGCAGCAACCCAAGCAGAGCCCCTTCTTCACTACAAATGCAAATCAGAATGGAGAGACCCTATCTTCTCTATGAAAAGGCACAGACACAAATGAAGGGGTTGGGCATATTGAGATCCGTACTCAAAAACAGGACTCCAGAAACTGGTGAAAATTAGGATTGCTTCTCCTCCTAGCCTAGGTAGTGCTGTGATTCTTTTGATCACAATGAATTTGAAATCACAGGACCCAAAAGGAAGAGCAGGGGATTCAGTCTCCCCGAATGCCCTGTGCTAAATAATATCCATCATTGCCCACTTGGGCTGAGGGAATCTTCCAAGGACAATCTTGAACCTAAAGCTGCAGTGAGTGGCTCACCTGACAGTGGGGTAGCTACAGAGGGCTTTGACCACAAGCTTTGGTGAGTTTCTTGGAAGAACAACCTTGGGACTTTCCAAAAAAAGGGAGGTGAAGGGGGAAGTAGTCTGATTCCTTTTAGTAGTTTTTTTGGGACAGAGACTGGGCCCTGTTGCAACATCCAGTCACAACTTCTCTACTCCTCATTTGGAAGGAGTTTCTCCTCAGTTGACTTATCAGGATATTTGCAGCAAAAGAACAATCAATCAGAATTTTATACAAAGAGACTTAAAGGATTTGGAACACTCACATGGCTCTTCTCCGTTAATGCCTGTATTTTGGGGAAGGGCACACATGTTGTTAAAACACCTTTTTTAAAAATGATGGGCAGTCACCACTCTGCCAATTTCCTTTACTGTGTGGGGGTCAGGCCCCATTTAAAGGACAGATCTGAGGTTTGGCACAGAAAATGCTATCATATGGACCTTGAGCCTGCCATTGTCCACAAAGGGAAAAGCCAGGCCACATGCTGAACGCTGGCACTTACACATATGCGAGACAATTAATTGCTTGGACAATTTGTTCTCTTTGGCTCTGACGACAGAGTTGGGAATTGAGCGACCACAGTGGTCTGAGAGTCAGGGAATGGGGGTGGTAACAATTCAAAGAATGACAAAATTGAAGGCTTTTGTAGCTGAAAGAGACATTAGGGAACCTCTAATCCAGCGCTTTGTAAGCCCTTTTTAAATATCAGAACTAATTTTTCCACTTTTTTTTTAGAACACAATCTTACATAGAAACACTACATAAATCATATAATAATAGAACTAATCAGATGGAAGCCAATACCTGGGGCTTCGAAGAAAAGCAGCTTCAAAACTGCTGGTTGGGAACATGCCTTTCATTCCCACCAGGAAGAGCTGAGAGGCCTTCTCCAGAGTCCCACACAGGGTGTGTAGCAAGGAGACTAGAAACTGGTTTTCTAAACTGCAGTCTAGCCTGCTCCCTTTCTGCAACACAAAGCTGTCCTTCCAGAAAAGACCATGCGGAACTGAGGAGAATCAATGCCCACTCTCCAGTCATGTCAGCTCCCAAGTACTAAGTGTTGGGTACTGAGTATGCATTGTAACAAGTAGCAGTAGTAGTTATCACAGCAGCAGGGGTAACTCGTTCATAGATTATGATAAAGGTTGCACATTATATCATTTGCTAGTCAGAATAATGATTCAATTTGGGTAGGGAAGAATATCATTATCCTCATTTTACGGATGAGGAAACAAGTCCGAAAAGGTTAAGTGACCTACCTCCTCAGGGTTATTTGTACTAAGTAGTGGAGCTGGGTCATCAAATTCCAAAACTTATGCTCCTGTCCCTAATCTATAAGGTTGTTCATTTATTTTAAATACCAAACTTTTTCAATTTCCTTTCTTTCCTGAAGAAAAAAAAAAGGAATAAATCCAGTTCACCCATGAAAGGAATCATTCTCCTTGAAATCTCATTGATAGTTCAAACTTGAAGAAATTCAGATCACAGTGAGGATGTACAGTGGCTAATCAATGGGAAAAGTCTGTTAAAGCACAGAATTGCAAAGATCATCTATATAGACTTTAAACATTTTAGATCGGTTAAACCTTTTAAAAGCAGATCACTTGTCAATCTTTGGATTTAGACCTCAGCTGTCTTTGAATCAGCTGGTTGGAGTTCACGTAGTCTTTCTTGCAGAAACCAAACCCATAATGCCCATCAGCTAGAGATTCCAATTTCAATTTCTTTAAAGTGGGGTGAGAACTGAGACACTGGTGAAGCCATCTGAATGTAAAGTGCTCTTAATTTTATGATCATTCCCCCAATCCTTTGCAGATGTCTTACACATGCCTAATTCAACAGCAATATTTTTTTAGTGTCTTGCTTTCATCAAGTAGTCCCAAAGTGTACGTGTCAATAATGGAGAAACAAGCCCCTTCTTTTTTCAGTCATATTTCATCAATTACTAAATATTTAACGAAATCACACAGGAACAAGAACAACATAGGCCCATCAGAAAGGAAACACACCACACTTTGTGTTAGCAAAGAGTATGACTCACAATGGCAGAGAGACACACCCAGCAGGCTGTGCACATCATCCTGATGGTTTAAAGCAGAGAGTGGCACGAGCCGTTAGGCAGAAGTCTGTCCAGAGAGCTTGTCTCAAAGTCTGAAGTGACTGACCTTGCTTATGTTGCTCTAAAGATATGCTGAGGAGTTGTTTCATTGGTACATCTTCTATTTCTGCAAGCTCCCCCAAAATAAGACATACCCTCATTAAATATATATATATATATTCCTTTGGATCCATGTCACCCATTATTAAAACAGGACCCCATACCTAACAGATCCTTGAAGAATGTTATTGCCCAGCACATTGGGGTGAGGAGAAAAGACACAGCTTTGGAAATGTAGTGTGTGGTGCCTTTCACAGCATCCTGGATCTGGTTCTCAACTTCTGGAATGCCTTATGGGGGGATGTGAGTTGTACATGTGAACACACTTAGAAAACAAATGTCAAATGTGATATGTTTTAAACTGAGTACTCTTATTATCACTTCATTGTTTCCAACAACAACCTTATTCTCTCTGCACTGCACACACACACCTCTCCTGGGAATCACTTCCAGCCCTGGGCCATTGAGGTTCCCACGCTTTGATTTTCTGGCACTTTAGGGGCAGCATGATCCACCCTGATGCTGTGGCTAAGATTCACAAGCCTCGATGACCTTAGGATATCCTGAAAAGGACCCCAACATGGGAAGCTTTGGCAGGAGCCTAGCATCAGAAACTGTAGAGGCAGGTGAAAATGTGTTGTGGCGGCTGCAGTCCACACAAATCCTCTATTACCCTCGAAATGGCCCTCTTGAAAAATGGCGATATTTTTGTATGCCAGCCTCAAAGTCCCTGCTCGAAGAATGCTTGTGGCAAAGCTGTATTTCCGCTTTGAGGGCTTTCTGAAGAATGCATTTCGGTGGGAGCCAGCCTTTTCTCCCAGAAACGGCGAAGGCCATCCGTCAATCTACCAGCAAGCCGCTCATCACGTTCGCTCGACAAAGGGTTAGGGCAGCAAGCCCCCACAATAATGTGGAAACAGAAATATTACAAAGTAAAGGCTTATAAAATAATAAAAATTCTACTTACTCCAGATACCTCCCTGTGCCTTTGGCAAAATACCTTAAGCATTCCACATACGGCGGGCATTGTCTTTATAAGATGGCACCTCATAAAATGGTATTAAATATCACCAACGGGGCTTCATATTTCATCCGGCAGGGTTTAGGCCAGGCATGTTCTATATCACACATTATTAGAATGACATCTGCTTTGCAAGTTGTGTACCCAGGAGCCTACCCGGATCACTCATTTCAGCACTCCTTCTCGAGGCTTCTGTGCCTTCATAATGCCTAATATGTTTAACTCATTTTGAACAGAAGTCTAAAGCCTGCCACGGCCCTCTGGCCAAACTGTAGCTGTCAGACAACAGAGCCAGCTATCAAACATTTCTCATTTATCATTAGTGGGGATGCAGGAGTACAGAAAAAATATGCCCACGCCACCGAGAGGCTGTCAGTGGCTCCCCCTATAAAACTCCTCTTCTCAAACAGGGACATTTCTCTGTGGAGGCCTTGCCATTACATTTCGCTCCTTTTCCCACAACACTGAATTTGTAATGCAAAGGAAACGGGGAACATATATTCCTCCAAATGGCCTCTCTGCTAGGAGATGAATAAGGAAATCATCAATGGCAGCGCCAGTACAGGGCTGCACATGCCATTGGGGGAAATGAATAGAATGGGTCCAGAAAGAGTGGAAAGGAAAAAGGAGAGAGGCAAAAATCACCCCCCCCCCACCCCCGCTTCTGTATGGAGGCTGAACCTTGGATAAAAAAGGCATGCATCTGGAAGTTGGAATTCTCTTTGGAATTACCATTCTGCCACCAAAGCAGGGGCCCACAAAGAGGCCTTATGAGGCAAATTTCTCCGCCTCCATTCCTCATTTCACCCCTGACAATGGCTCTCTGAGTCTCCTTTTCCCCACCTGTCAACTGTGCCACCATCATCAGCTTCCAGCCCCAGAGGCTATCCAAAATTTTCACTGATGCTCACAGCATGCTCATGGTGGGGTCTTTATATTCTTAAAAAGTCAAGTGGTGCTCCTGATTAACATCATCATTACTGGGCTTATGAATACCATTAGGGTTGTGAAGATCTGCCCTCACCACTTTATTCTGCCTCCATCCACATGGCTGCCTCTTCCCACTCAAGCTTTGTAGCCATCCCTCTTATAATTCTGCTGGGAGAAAAGTGGACTCAATTAAATGTATTTGAGATGCCCCCGGGTTATGGGTTATGCCCACATCTTCAAAGACAGAATATTAGAATAGTTACAGTACTGATAACACATCCTTGTTTACTTCAAAGACAGGGGCCTGGCAAAGATATTTATTTCCATAATATCTCTGTGAGAGCAGTTATTATCCCATTTTGGAGATGGGAAAACAGAGTGCCTTGCCTAAGGACATGGATAGAAATCAGTCTCATAAAAAAAAAAAAAAAAATGAAAGCATTACCATGGGCTTCTGAATCTTACCCAACTGCAAACCAGCAGCAACAAGAAATCCCATCCTCTGAAAGGAGCAAACTTCAGGGTAGGTAAATACAACCAAAAAGAACTATTCCATTTGATACCAAATTCTTGAATGCTTATGGAATGATTTGGGAAATGGAGGGGTAAAGATTTGCTCTTCACTGGCCCTTTTCTCTCCAGAGCCCAATCCTACCTTTACCCAAGGTATAATCTGCCCCCAGAAATGGATGGGTTGGGGTATTAACCCCAGAAGTTCAAAGCAGCTAATAACCAGAACAAACTCTCAACAGTCTCATATTCTTAACATCCCACTCTAGAGATTCCCCACCTTGTGGAAAATCCCCTCCTTCTTGAATGGGAAAAATAATAAAGACCCTTAATGATCCAGGCAAGCTCTCTGCTTAACTGTGCACAACTCCCCTGTGTATTTTTTAAGATACACCTGTGATGGCTATACACAGTCTTTTACCTCAATATGCCCTCTATGTTCTAGTCTCTAGACTGGGTCTCCAACCCAGTTTTTGTTTGTTTGTTTGTTTGTTTGTTTGTTTTTTGCCACAACTGTGTTTCTCCAGTTCCAGAACTATTCCTCTTCATCTCTCCCAGGTGTGACCAGCAGCACAAACATCATCAGCTGAGCACCCTCTTCTCTGGGCCAGTGTTTTTTGTCTGAAACAACCCTTTCCAGACCCCTTGCCCTGGAAACACATAGCAATTAACTGTCCTCTGGTTAAAGTCCAGATTCTCTAATCTTCTTTAATTTTCTCTTCTTTCCCCCTAATTCACCCTT
Organism: Pipistrellus hanaki; assembly: GCF_964339955.1. Taxonomy (NCBI): domain Eukaryota; kingdom Metazoa; phylum Chordata; class Mammalia; order Chiroptera; family Vespertilionidae; genus Pipistrellus; species Pipistrellus hanaki. The sequence continues at coordinate 30,359,218 of NC_140514.1, forward strand.
CACCCTTTTTCATCTGCTTGTTCACAGTGAGCCAGGGTTGTGTATTCAAAGCATGTTCTTAATCTGAACCTCACAAGGAATTTATGGTTTCTAGTGGAGCTGTTCTACTAAAAACTTGATCAACTTTAATATTTTTCTTACATTTTTTTGCCACTGTTCATTCCAACTCAAGGCTGACAACTTAGCATTGCAGCTGAATTGAGGATAAATAGGTTAATTCAATTCAGTTCAAAAAGTGCTCCAGTACTATGTAATTCATTAAGCACTATATATATATATATATATATATATATATATATATATATATAATCATTCCTCTCCTTGAAGGGCCTATATCTTAAATATAGATATATAAAGAATGCCTGTGACCTTAATATAAAACACTGCAGAGACAAAAAAGATAACAGTTTAAGAAAAATTGCAAGAACAATAAAGATCAGAAGAGTGGACTGCTATGTAGACAAGAATTAAAAGAAAACACTTCATAGAGAACATGAGACTTACTCTAAACCTGGAAGGCACAGGATGAATTTGAAAGATTAGAAAGAGTGATGGAGGACATTTCAATGAGGAGTGATGGCAGAATGAGATCCCCTGAATGAAGCTATTGCCTTTCATTCACTGGAAGAAATGGAAGAGAAGAAGCCTGGGGTCAGTCAAGCAATTTTGCTCATTACCTTAGCCATGACTTGGAAGAACTCTCCTTCTCATTTTTCCTACAACCATCATCTTCCTCATTGGTTTGTCCTCAGAAAACTGAAGAACCAAGCAAGTGGATTTCCACTGGCTCTGGGGAAACAAGAATACACTTTACCAAGGTAATTAGTTGGCCACAGTAATCATCACTGCAAGTTTTCATGGAGAAATGGAGATGAAAAGGAGTAGTCTTGAACCCTCCTGATACAAAAACATCTCCGTATGTGTCAAACACTCTCTTTGTGGCCTGTGGGATTTTCTAAGTAAAGATGTGCTCCTACATTTGCCATAGGAAGGTTTATGAAATATGCTTATTACCAACTGGATAATCCTGCATGAATGTCCAACCTCAACAAAACTGTGAATCATTTTATTTTCACTGTTGTTACCTCCCTAATTGCTCCACCCATTAAATCATCCCCAGCATCCAGAACTTTGATCTCAAATGTCTTTACTAGGAAGAAAAAGAAACAAAACCATGTTGAAATTATGTGTGTTTTACTAAGGAATTAGTCGTAAATTCAAAATTCAGAAGAGAAATGCATCTCTAAAATTGGTATTTCAGACATTGTCACATTTCACAAAATAGGCATTCCCTATTTGTTGAAGGTGGGTTTGGAAGACTATGCTACTCTAATTATCCTATGTAAGTGCCACCTGCTCCATCTATTGTAGTTGTAAGTTCAAACTCTATCCCAGAATCCACCTTTATGTAGAGAGGAAAAAACTTAGAAAAGTGTAAGTTTCATGAGGACAAGGACTTTATTTGAACGTTACACCCTGAAATCCTAAAGCTATCAAACAATCTACATGTCGCAACTCCCTACCCAGCCTCCCTGAGCATTTCAGGCGAGGCTCTTTGGAGAGTTCCTTAAACTAGCCCTAAGAAATATAAATTCTAGACTTCCTTGCCCTCAGCAATATCTCCATCTGTCGCACAATCTTTCTCCATGCCTTCCTGGCACTCATTTCAATTTTCATGACAGAATAAAAAAGAGAGAGAGAGGGGGGAAAAAAAAGTCGTGGTCTGTACCACAACTTGAAGGTTCGTTTAATGTAGATTTTGATGTGTGAACTGTGCAGTAACCCCAAGTTGGAGGTGTATTTTTCATATTGAAGGTGAGAGACCAATTAGTAGCTCTAACTCCTTAAGCAGATGGTTATCATATGATAACGGAGGTGCCTGTCCTGTCCTTTGTCATTAGAGTCATCTTTTCCCTAATATCTTTCTCTCCAAAGGAAAGATATTATGCAGACAGATTGCATGACCTAGACACCTTTATGAAGTTGAGGTTTTAGCAGGACATGTGGAGCCTGGAAATCTTGTTCTTGAATTACTGGTCAGATTCAACTCTTCAAAAGTACCTCCAAGATATAATACAAGGAAAGAATTTCAGGGCAGTCAGAGAAATAAAGCTGACAAAATTCCTAGGTTCTGGGCTCCGTTCTCAAGGGGGAAATGGTAGACAGGATATAGTTGGCCCTCAATCCTCTGAAAGAGAACCTTCCCTTCTGTACTTTGGAAACTCATACTATAAAGGGAGCTGAGTCCGAGGAATGTGGTCTGAATTCCAGCTCTGTTCCCTACAAGCTAGGTGACCTGAATCCATTTATTTGAGATCCCTGCTTAGTTTCCTATGCTGCAAAACTGGATGAATAATAACAATTTTAGAAAGAGATACAGATCAAGTAAAATTTCAAATGAAAATCATGACATCTGGCACTCTCACCCTTTCTCAAAATATTAGGCAGGGAGAACCACACCAGGCACTGACCCATAGAAAAGTTAGGGGTCAAAGTGTATGGTGGTCTGGATACTCTTCTCTTTGCCATCAATGCATTTGTTAGAGTACAAACTAAGAAGTCTAATAAATTTGGATTGGATTCTTAGCCCCACTACTTGTTGGGGGTGTGAGATTGCAAGGTATATAACCTCTCTAAAGCTCAGTGCCTTTGTGTGTAAAAGGACATAATATTTACCTTGTTCATAGGATTTATATGATGATTAAATGAGGCAATTCACATAATGAGTCCAGCAAATTGTGGCCCATGATAAGCATATTGTTTCCGCCTTCCTTTCTTCCTTCACTTCCCCCCCACCCCCCCCCACCCCCGCCTCGCCATTCTCTTCTTTTTTCCCTTTTCTTTTCCCTCTGATCCTCATCTACTCTTTGATATATTCCAAGTTTCTATGATTGTCAATATCTATTGTAGGAAAGACTGGACCAGAGCCTCTGTCACTGGGGACACCTGAGATTTATTCTCTTCTCAGAGACCGTGGTGCTCTATTCTTGAGATAAAGAAATAAAGGCAGAAGGAACTCTTAGGAGCTGAGTAAGGGTTACCATTTGTCAGGTCCGTGGTTCTGAATTCTAGTCCTTCCCCTCTTACTGGCCCCATCTATGAGGTAAGAGGATAAATCAGGATCTCCTGAAGCTCCAACAGATGAAGGCTCCTAGTTGAAATCTCACCTGCCTACTCATGCAGTCCCCTCTTCTGAAATTTCCCTTCCTTTTTGGCCACAAAAAAAACACTATCCAAGGGTCAAATTCTAGCTCAAATGCCTTATACAACTTCCCTGCTCAAGGGATAGTTCAAAAGGTCTAGGCATGGCTCTATTTAAAGTGGTCATCATCATAGCTGTCCTCTCTTTTTATCCCTCCCACACAACACATCTCTTCCTCTTTATCCTCCTTTTCTGTTAAATGACTTATACCAAACATATGCTACAAACAGATTTTTTGCTCCTAGACGTGAACAATTAGCTCATTCAAAATATCCTGGCCCTCATTGGAACATGAACAGGGGTAGGGGGTGTAATAGTCACCTTGCTTATTCTTGACCTGCAAACCAAACCTACTTTCTTGTTTTTTTAAGAAGACCATAAAGACTCAGCAACTCTCTAGTGAAGACTGAGATCTGTGACATTGAAGTTCCTGCTGCCTGATTAAATATTGAGGAAGAGAGTCCATGGATTGACTTGCAGTCAGTAAAAATAAGGTTTCAAATAAAACCCCTGGAGAACCGCACGTCCTAGTCTGCCGGGGGCCATGCTCTTTAAGGCAGGACAATTATAATTAATTGAGTGATCCCACAGAAAGCATACATGCAATGAAAAGCACTGCAAGTATCTTCCCTATACACATCTACTAAAAATCAGATGGGTATTCAAGGAGTTAAGCCAAAATCAGCAGACCAAGGAGGCCAATTCTGCCTGTGGCTACCACCAGATAAGTCTATTGCTAAGGGCTCTAGACACAGTTTGTACTTTCAACTCTACAGTCATTTTTAAGGAAATAGTATCTCCAAATTTATAGTGGCATCAAACTGATAATTCAGAAGTGTGATTGTGTCTTCAGTTAACTAATCAATCCGTTATCTTTAAGGGGAGAGACAGAGAAAGAATATATGAACAGATCAATAATCAAGTGAGTTCTATTTCTTTTTCTCTTTCTTATAGATTATAGCTGTTTTCTTGAGTAAATTTTCAAATCATATAAAATAATAAATGATTCCCATGAATTTTTTTTTCTTTTCCTATACAGGATTATTTAAGAAAAAACAAAACTGATGGGAGCTCTATTCTTTTTATATACATGTATTCAGACACCTTTCTTGAATATCTACTAAGTGCTAGGCACTTTATTAAAAGCTTTCAAAATACTCTCTCTTTTTTATTTGGGAATGTTTCATAGGAGGGTGAAGTAGAGTCGACCTTTTAATGCTGCTCCTAAATTTAATTTTTCTGCTAGGATTAGGCCATTTCTCATAACCTCCATTGGAAGCTGATAAATAATCAAATAAATTAATTGCCACATTTATCCTATTCTTAAACCCAAAGTGTGCCCTGTCCCCCAAAATCACAGTAAAAAACACTTGCCACTGTTGGCCCTCCTTCATCCTAGCATCAAGGTAGACAACACTGGGTGATGTAGGGAGCTGCCTACCTATGATGCTTGAGGTAAAACTTCCTTAGTGGCATTCCTGCCTTTTTCACTCCATCCATTTATTCAACAAAATACCAGTTCAATGCCTACTATGCATTACCCTTGCCTTCAAGGAGCTTCCCATCTAGGGCAGGAGGAAGACATATTTTAAAAATCCAGTACAAGGCACAATGAGAAAAGTTCCAATAGTGAAAGCCAGAGCACTGCTGATTCTAACAGAGAAGATTAGGAATGGCTTCACACAGACAGAGCAGAGTCTTAGCTGGTTTGGCTCAGTGGATAAAGTATCAGCCTGTGAACCAAAGTGTCCTGGGTTCAATTCTGCTCAAGGGCGCAGGCTCCTCTCTGGCCCAGGCCCTGGTCAGGGTTCCTGAAGGAGGCAACCAATCGATGTTTCTCTCACATTGATGCTTCTCTGTATTTCTCTTTCTCCCACTCTCCCTAAAAATAAATGGAAAAAATATCCTCGGCTGAGGATTAACCAAAAAGAAAATCAAAACAGTACTCATAGACATGCTATGAGCACCACACATTCATTATTCCATACATAATATTTGAAGAAAGTAGACAATACCTGAAAATCTCGAAAGGCACAAAATAAAAATCACCTTAATTTGACCTTCATTCCTTATTCTACTAAAGTGTAAAAAACAAAAAGTCTAAGTTTCTTATGTAATTTTAGAGTTTGCACAGACACGGTGGCATCCACCCACTGGCCATTTAAAGGCTTAGTTATCCAAGAGTCCAAGCCTGCCTAGGGCATTTATGTGACTCTGGAATTTACTGCTCATAGAACTTGAAACTATAGTATAGTTTAGGTTAAACCAAATTATAGCAAATTTAAAACTTGCACTTGTAAGCTTTGGATATGCACTTTGAAAGGCATGCTATTCCTAGAAAGCACTCTCTCCAATGCCAGTCACAAATGTGAGCCACATCTGTAAGTTTAAGTTGTCTAGTAGTCATATAATAAAAATAAATAGGTAAAATGAATTTTAATAATATGTTTTATCTAACCAAACATATCCAAAATATAATTATTTCAATATATAACCAATATAAAATGTTATGAATTAGGTATTTCACTTCTTTCATACTACATTTTGACATCTAGTGTGCAATTTATATTTACATAGCATCTCAATTCAGACTAGTCACATCTCAAGGGCTCAATAGCCACATGTGCTATCATACCGGATAGCACAGTTCTAAATCATCTCTTCATTTTCCTTTTCTCTAAATCCAACTCCCTCCCATTTATCCATTTAAACCTAATCAGACATCAGTAAACATGCTATTTCTTGTGTTCCATCAAACTCTCTTCTCAGACCTTCTCATTATAGTATGAATAGTAAAACACTTCATGGATCAGTAACTTTGAGCATGGTGTTGAAGAACAGAAAATGTTAACCCAGTAAGAAAAAAGAAATTCAAATATCAGGAAAGAAGAGGTCTCTTTAAACGCAGGTAGTCCTCATTACAGTTTGTGAAACATATGGGATTAGAACTGGGTCTTCACGTGGCTACTCTCTGTCCCACTACCAGGAATGCCAGCGTGGGCATTGTTTACATGGGCAGTTTCTCCCTTTAGTGTAGAAAGTTGAGACAATAGTGAAGATCCTTGTCAACCCAGGGAATTCTAAAGTAACAGGACACCAGGCTAGTTCTGTCCACCCATTGGGGGACTGAGTTTGGGGGAAAATAACCAGCTTCAGAAGTGTTCTTTTGGAGTAAATATTGTATTCCCAAAATAAAGTGTATTTGGGAGATAGAGAGCAGCATGATAAGATTACTCTATCTACATACCTAAAAAATTTAATAGAAACTTCCCTGGAGGAAAAAAAGATTTAAATGTGAGCTACAAGTTTTATTGAACTGAGAGATAAATGTTAACCATCAGATATGAAAAAAAAAGGAAAAATAAAACAGCTCCTCGAAGTGTTTCTTAGTTCTAAAAGTAAAAACAGCATGACGGGTGTCCCCTGCTTTTGTAAAGTTCACGTTAAGCCACTTCACTTAAGAAAGACCTACATTAGTATCTGTTTTTGCTAAATCCAAAGAGGATTTTCGCCTTTACAAAAAAATCAAAAACACCATTCAGCTAATTGCTTCTTCACTTTATACCATTTTGGCTCAAAAGGTTTTTATAGGAACGCTTGACTGTCAGATAGTAGGGGGAAACCTGTACTTGCTCTATCTAAAGACATTATTAAGTAATGCACAAAAAAATCAGCATTTGGCCACATGCCAATGAATGCCATTAGCTATACAGGGACTCAAAGACCTAGAGACTCAGGGAACCTGGGTCAAGTTCAAAACACTAGGCACCCTCCACTCTTTCCTTCCAAATGAGAGGAAGATAATGGTTGGTAGTGTCACGATTTCAGCTATAAGCAGCAGCCTTCTAATTAAAATATTCACTGAGTCTATTACTTCTGTTTACAGCTCTTCCACAATTTAGTAGCAATGTTAAGACACAGAGAGATGCCGGAAGCATATATGTAAAGATCCCCAATGCTTCTGAGAGCATCATTAGAGCAACCATCCCATGAGTGTGTTTCTCTACCTTTAATGCCCATCTCCAAAGGGTTTCCCAAGCTGTGCAAGGAAGCACATGCAGCACCAACCTATTTACCTTCAGGAGGAATGGTCCCAAAAAAGACCTGGCTACAATTAAATTAGCAGCTAAAAAGAGTCATGCTTTTGACTCCAGATATCCCCTCCTATGGCAGAGTGTCATTTTTCCCAGGGATATTGAAAAATGATGAGGGGAAGGGAAAGGGGGATAAGCAAAAGTGAAAGAGGATGGGGAAAGAAAATGTCAGAGGACTTTCTGAGTAGTTACCTTAGTTGAATTTCAACATGAGAAATGCTGAACAAACAATTTGCTAAGTGAATCTTCCAAAGACCAATGGCCATCTTCCAGGTATTGGAGTGCACATGGTATTGTGGGATGCACATGGCAGTTTCTTAACCTCAATGCTATTATTTTGGGCCAGGTGACTGGTGGGGGTGTTCTGTGCACTGGAGGATGGTAACAGCATCCCTGGCCTCCACCCATTAGGTGCCAGTAGTGCACAGAGCCCTCCCAGGTGAAACAAACAAAAATGTCTCCAGGCTTTGCCAAATACCCCCTGGGGGCAAACCACCCCTGGCTGAGAACCAATGATGTAGGTGGGCCAAAAACCTTTCTCCATTCATTTATGATTCAGATATTTAGCCAATCTTCTCTTTCAAACACCAACCAACATATGTGTCCCTACCCTCAGGTAGTTCCCAGTTTAATGTGAGAGAAAAACTTTAAGTGATCAGACACGAAAGCCTGTCAGTTGACTTATAAGAAAATGGGTGCACGCTCCTTTTTAGGGACATTTAGAAAACGTACCTTTGATTGCAACGAAGGTTATACACTTAGGAAAGTTCTCAGAGAAAAAGCCCATTAAACTTAGGGAGGGTTTCTGCTCCGCCGGTAGGTTACATATTAAAGATGAATTTGAAGGCTCTCAGAGAAGCAGCGAGCCTGGCCCCTATTCATCTTTGCTGACTTCATAAAAAACAAGGGTGCCGCTTTGTGACCCTTGCGGGTCTACAGGAAGACTGTGTAACATGCAGTGTGCCTTCGATCCAAATAAACTCCCAGATTATTAAAAGGATGTTTTTCCCCTCTGGAGGTCAAGGTGAGTCACCAGAGCTTTTCCCCTGTTATTAACAAAGCACTAGATGTACACGGCTTCGATATTAAAAGGCATTAGCCAAGGCACCATGACCATCTAGGTTAGAGCAAATGCAAAACTTGACGGGGTAGCCGCATTACTTACAAAGCAAGCAAATGGCCTGAAATATTAGAAGCCCTGTATACAGACCCATTCAAATTTCTGTGGCCAAGTGACAAAGAGGTATATAGCCGGTTACCCGAGCGCCTCAGTGAGGCCAGCCTCTCCCTAGTGTAATTCCAAATATAAAAAATATATATGTACTGACTTACTTTGACCCAGAACTGCCAGCAAATCTCTACATCCTTTCAATGATCTGGGTGTTTATTTGCACCAAGAAGTGTGACATGTATACCCAGGAAAGCAGCCCCTCCTGAGCTCTAAGGCTGCCCCACCCCTAGAGTCAGGGTAGCCCACTGCTCACTCATAAGAAGGTGACCAGCCTTGGTGGAAACCAATCAAATATTATTTACAGAAATCCAAGTCCAAGAAGTATGTGAGCCTAATGAAGCCAGGAAAGCACCCCAAAGCTGGAAATGGATCATCTCTCTAGTTTTTGAGTGACAATTTTAACACTGATGAAGCTGGCAAAACAAGTGTGTGGCTCAGCTGGCTGAGCATCCTCCCATGCACCAAGAGATGACTGGTTCAATAACCAGTCATGGCACATGCTGGGTTGCAAGTTCGATCCCCAGGAGAGGGCATGAGGGAGGCATTCAATCAATAATTCTCTCTCTCATCATTGATGTTTCTATATATCTCTCCCTCTCCCTCTTCTCTCTCTAATATATATATATATATATATATATTAGAGTACTGGTTCATGAATTTGTGCATGGGTTGGGTCCAGCCTGCCAGCATGGCTGGGGGAGGGGACATGGGCGGTTGGCCAGCCTGCCTGCTGGTCGAATGCCTGGTTGAGGGGACAATTTGCATATTAGCCTTTTATTATGTAGATATCTTATTATACAGATTACTATGCTTGCAGAGATCATAATAATCTGGCCACTCAGTGTCTCAGTATATATATATATATATATATATATATATATATATATATATATATATATATATATGGAGATGTGATTGCTTTTGGCCAAAATTAAAGGAGCAATAACACATTTAGTTTAGGTAGGTCACATTAAGAAAAAGCAAAGGAGCAATAACACATTTAGTTTAGGTAGGTCACATTAAGAAAAAGCATCAGAATGCTGACCCCTTGGCTGTGCCATGCAAGAAATAAGCTGTAAGGAGGGCAACTTTAGAGTTTGTCCAGGGTCATTCTCAATGTGCAGACCCCATGTGGAATGCAAGTTAGGAAGAGTAGTGTCTTCAGGAAGCTGATGGAACTATTCGAGAAGACCTTCTCCCAGGCGGTGGCCTGTTAGATCAGTGCTATTGATGAAACAATTGAGAATGCTTGAGGGAAACTCATGCCAGGTTCAGTCTAATAGCACCAGTTAGAGAATCCTCATGAGCACTTGTTGAGGTCTGTTTGGTATGCAGGTAGCAAGGTTTCCCAATTTGCCTGCATCATTTGTCCCAGTACCATCTTCCTACCCTTCCAAATAAGTAGGGCTTGCCTTAATAGGAAACAGGGGGGAAATATGATGTGAGAAGTACAGTCAGTGGACTTTGGTCTGAGAAACTTCCTCATGGAAAAAACAAATAGGTTGAAGCAAAAGGCCACTGACAAGGGTGTTGTGAAGACTGGGCTCATTTTGGCCTAAAATAGTCATCTCCACCTACATAGGACTATTACCTTAGAGAGAAATAAACTTCTAGTGTATTCAACCACTGAAATTTGAGGAGTTATGTTTACAGCAGCCTAACCTCATGTTAGCCTAATTTCTATACCAGGTCAAGAGAATATGGAAGAAGTGGGGAAAATGAGCCTATATTTATGAGTAATTGAGTCTATAATTCTTAGTTACCTACTCTTTCCTGGTGCTTTAATGCAAGTTCTCTAGTATCATATCAAATTCAATTCCATTACCACATTTCCATAAAATGTCCAGTGGACTAGTCTTGAAAATCAACCCTTCAAGCCATTCCCTTTTCCTTTGACCCTCTGACCAACTTGATTCAACCATCATGTTTTGAGGACCAATTATGTGCCAGGCACTGTGCTAGACCTGGTGATAGGAATACAGTCCTCTCTCCCAAGGAGCCCATTCAACTTCCATTTCCAGCCTCATTCTACCAGAGGATCTGACATGTTTTGACTCACACAAAAAGTCAAAAAGCATATGCAAAATCTTCTCATGGCCGGGCGATTTTAGCAACATGGATACTTGTAGATCTACAGTTTGTGTCATATTTGTATCTATGCATACATTTCAGCTCTGTTGCTTAGTGGTTGCATATTCTTCTAGTCATCCTGACCCTTTCTAGCAAATAATATATTACAAATCTCATTTTTCAAATGTAAAATGAAGCTTCCATGCAATACTAATCCAGGTGCTAGTCAGGAGCCCAGTGGTGGGGGGTTTGCATTTCCTACTGCAGGCTCCTCCACTGTCCAGCTGCCCTACAGAGTGAAGGGCTCCATCCAATTCTATCTTCTGCCCATCAGGCCCTGCTCTTTGATAGACCAGTTTCTGGCAGTGTGCCAGACAGCTTAGCCACTAAGTCTTGCTTCATAGTCAAACCTGAGCCAGTTTCACAGATGCAGCTACATGGCCCAGAAGAGTTCCCAGGCAAATAATAGGCACCCAATGTATTTAAATAGAATAAAAAAAAAAAAAGAATGAGAAATGGGTACCTTATGTTATTAGCTTGACCACTCAGAGATTTGATTTTCTTTTGAGATGCACTGGTCAATCGTTATTCCTAGAAATAATATTTTGCTAGGGATATTGAGACTGATTAACTGGTGAGGCCTGAGGATAACTAATAAGCCTATTCTGGCACACCAACTTTGATCAGTCAATAGGAGTTCCCTGGAACACAGCATGAAAAAGGTTCTGAGGCTTAGCAGAAGATGACTATTTGGTCTATTAGAATGGATGCCATGAATACGGTAGAGATGTGTTGTGCTTTGCAGTTAATACCACTCCTGCTGAGGGTCCTTAGCTGACAACCTGGCCCACAGGCACAGATTGTTAGACCTGGATGTTCTCAGCTCTGAGACAATCAGATAAGTAAATGAGCTAATAAATGAACGAGATTTTGTAAAAGATGAAATAAAAGCTATAAAGGTTCAGTATTTTGGTATGTAAGCATTTTCTTGCCCAAAGGAAGGATGAAGGGTTAAATGGCCATGTTGTTCCTCAATCTGAAAAGCAATTGGCAGACATGGCTACTCATTAGGCACTCAGAACCAACCACCCCCTCGTAGCTCACAGTACCCATCCCATGCTGGGAGTGTAAATGTCAATGAACAAATTGGGCTTTTGGATCCTACAATGCATTTTAACATATAAACAATGATTTTTCTTTTATGGTTTGGTCCCCAGAATTAATAGTTAACTCACAATAATATTTCAATTAACCTAAATTATGAGTCCTAGAAAAAGGCAAAGGAACATCTAATACAGGAGAAAGAGAAAGAGGATGGAAAATATGTTTCTGTCCATTTTCTGGTCAAAGGGCTAACCTCCAACAACAGTTGACATGGGCTAAGTTATTTTAGCCCACTCCCACCTCCTCTCCTAGATATATCTCTGCCATCTGTTGCTATTCTTCCCCAAAATACATTCTTTCAGGGTATTCTAAGTTCTGCATTGTTCAGATCCACCTAGACTTAGTCTCCACCCTCTCCTTACTTCAGTGTTTCATTCTGCAAGATACCCTATATCCTATAGCTAAAGAAAAGTTTAGCTAGATTTTAGAAAGAAAATAAATCTGACGTAGCTATTTCTTATTAGTGTATAAATGACTTATAGTCTACCCTTCCCAGAGGAATTTGCCTTTCTAATGGGGTACTGTAGAATGAGACTGAACCTCTATTTAGAAGACTTTCCAGCAGCATCACAAAGAAAAATGAACCTTTCAGCAGGAGCTTGGGAAGGGTATCTGGACCACCTCAACGTTAAATAACTAAGCCACAGTATCTGTGTTTATTCTGTTCTCTTCTCCCCAAGGCAGTTCTCTAAGCTGCTACTTTCTTTTCTTTATAATCTCCCCACCACTTCTATTTCTTACTTTCACAAAGTTCCAATTTTTTTAATAGCCTTTGTCATGCATCGCATAAGCAGAAGATAATTCTGCTTTCTAGGTAAGACAGATGAGAGTAAAAATGCATGTATTCACATACTCCCTCCACACACCTCCCCAAAACAAATTACAAATAAAACAAACCAAGACTCTAAAGATCAACAGTCTAAGAATATGCAACAGAAGGCCCATGTCAGAAAGCTGTCAAAACAGTAAGGACAAGGGCCTTCATCCTCTCCACACATTCAAGTCTAAGGTTATATTCTAACATTAGTCTCTCTCCCCCTCTGCCTTCTTGTTTTCACTTTTTCGGTATCACCGCTAGGAAATGAAGACAGGCCGGTTTCTTCCATTGAACATACAGCAATAAATGCTTTTGATCAATCATTTCATTTTCCAATGTCTGAATTGGAGTCCTAATTAATCATAAAAAAAAGATTACAGGTGCTCTCCCTGAAGCCAGACGACTAATGACACTGCCAAGACAGAACAATTCTAGCAAAGGAGCTCTCTTCCCACTTTCCCAATGGAAGAGGCCACCTACAGTCATGACCTTCGACCACTGACTCTAAGAACTTTTCTTTTACACTTCCCTCTTCCAGGAGCAAGAGGAGGGGCACTCTTAGCACATTCCCTTCAATGCTTCCATCCTTTTCCTCCTGTCCTTTTTCCCTTCTTTCAGAAGTCAGTTGGGACTTTCATCCACCCTCCATTTCCCATCACGCTGTGCAAAACAGCACCTGGGGCAGCTGGCTGAGCTGGAGAGTGGTCCAAAAAAAAAAAAAAAAGAAAGAAAGAAAGAAAGAAAGAAAGAAAAAAGAGGGAAGGTGGCGATTGGCTGGAGAGGAGGTAATGATTTGTAATTGCAATACTTTCATTACTGTCTTTTAGCTCTTTGCGGAGTAATGTCAAGAGCTTCGTCTTTGTAGTGTTATTGGCATTTTTCATCATATTCATGAAGTGTGGGTCAATTTTCTTCAAAAGGCGCACTTCGCCAACTTGCTACAGAGACAGACAGTAATAAATTCTACTGGTGCACTGTGAAGGCTCTGTAGCTGCAAGCAACAATAAAAAGCAATGAGCTGGGTGTCACTAAGTAACTCCAGTTTACACTGCATTCTCCTCTTTTATTGAAAACTCAGAATATGAATGTATTAATGAATACACAGGCATATTTTGAAGGGGGGTGGCAGTGCAGGAGGAGGAGGGGGGTGTGTGTGGGCGGGGGGGGGGGGGAGTGAGACACCATGTCAATTTATTTGGTATTCACACTGTGTGTGCCTATATTGTATTGTTCCATCATTTCCTGGCCAGGCTTACCTTGTTAGGCTGTGGCCCTCCAGAAAAAACCCGAGCTCATATAGCAACACCTTGACGTGGATCTACAGCTGCTCTCGCTGTGCCTGTCTCACCTTTAGCCCCGGCTGTCTACTGCCGCCTTTCATTTTCCGCATTCATACATCAATAAGCTTTGCATGCTGACACCTAATTTTGCAGGCTACTTTGGTTATGGAGGCCATGTTTTGCATATCACTACCCACCCCCTTCTGACACCTCCTGCCTTTAAAGGGAAATGAGGAGAAGAGAGGAAGAGGCAGAGGAAAGAGAGAGGAAGGGAGAGCAAGAAAGAGAAAGCTGCGTTTTCTTCTCTGCCTAATCAGAGATTTCTTTATATTTGTCAAAAGCAGATATGCCAAATCAACTTTAATTGATTCCTCGGCGGCGCTCACGGATGATTTTTGAAGGACTGGGCTTGTGTTCCCAGACACACTGTTGTGTTTCCAACAAAAAAGAGAGAGAGAGAGAGATTTCTCCCACAAATCAAATCTTGATGCCAATTAGTTAGCATTTTCCATTCCAATTAAATTGGACACTTGGAGACCTTTCTGATTTGGAAACACTTTATATATATTTTTTTATATTTAAAATGCCCTCCAGGGACTTAATAAGCAGGAAGGGACTGTCCATGGGTGCCCATGGACTCTCAGGGGTGGGAGAGGCTTGTGTTGTGGTCATTTTCAGCTCCTTTCTGTTGCTTATTTCACAAAGGTTTGTCAAGCCCATGGCAACCTGCTGTAGGACATCACAAAGGGTCTTACCTTGCCATTAGGTGGCTAATGTCATTAGAGCCTTCACAATCCATAAAATGTTATCATCTAATCGGTTCTTTTTCTGCCATACCCCAATCTCCATTTCCCCTGAGAACTCCTTGTGCAAAAAAGAGAATCGGGGATGGGGTGGAAGGGAAACAAGAGGGATGTTAAAAAGATCTGGCTGTGGCTGGATTGGAGAGACTACACAAACAAAATAAACAAAGGCACAAAATAAAACAGGGGAAAAACACAAATTCAAGAGGGATACCTCCACATTCATAACTATATCTGTGAGCACATGACTGTGAGAACCTGCCTGCTAGTGATGTGTCATAGATAATTTCCAAATCTACTAAATTAAGTGTTTCTCCTGTGTATCAGGACACTTTAAGGGGAAGAAATTATCAATTCACATCCAGTTGTAATTTTAATAGTAACTAAAATCAATTTGAAACACTACTAGCAATCACAGCAATTCTCCTTCACATTCCCAACCCTCATTGACTGTTCCCTTCTCAATGGCAACCGACTTTTTCTTAAAAAGTGCTATTGGGCCGAAACCGGTTTGGCTCAGTGGATAGAGCATCGGCATCCGGACTCAAGGGTCCCAGGTTCGATTCCGGTCAGGGGCATGTACCTTGGTTGCAGGCACATCCCCAGTAGGGGGTGTGCAAGAGGCAGCTGATCGATGATTCTCTCTCATCGATGTTTCTAACTCTCTATCCCTCTCTCTTCCTCTCTGTAAAAAATCATTAAAAAAATATTTTTTTTTTAAAAAAAGAAAAAAGTGCTATTGGCTTCATGAGATCATTGTGTTGGGAGTAATCCTGGATCAGGTTTGAAGAACCTGCCCGGAGAGTTTAGACTCCAAGGCCAACCTGCATGTTGGCTGCTTCTCTTCCTGTCGCTATGGGCATGAGATCAAGTTCAAAGCCCTGTGCACACCTGGGTCCACACATTATCTTCATACCTACATTTTGCACCCTGAAGACTTTTAGGGAAATACAATGCACTACCCAATGCCTAAAATATAAATGATGTTTATGTAACACTTCTTTCTTTTTTTTTTATCCTCACTGGATGATATTTTTCCATTGACTTTTAGAGAGAGCAGAAGGGAGAGGGAGAGACAGAGAGAGAGAAACATTAATGTGAGAGAAGCACGTCGACTAGTTGCCAGGGATAGAGCCTGCAACCGAGGTACGTGCCCTTGACTGGAATCAAACCAGGGACCCTTCAGTCTGTGGGCCGACATTCTAACCACTGAGCCAAACAGGCTAGGGCTATAATACTTTAAAAAATTCAAACAATTATGTTTTTACTCATTTATCCTCAGGACAATTGCATGAAGTTGGAAGACTGGATGGTTTTAGTTGTAAGGGGCTCAGGAGGGACTTTTCCAGCAATGAGAGACAGGGGGATGGGGACTTCTGTGTCTGGAACTTGGGGCCCATCTTCATAGGGTTCATGTGAACGAGGGTCACATGAGATAACATGCTATCTATTTTGAATTAGGATTTCAGGACAACTGGCTGACCCCAGTCCTCCTTTCCCTTTCCAGATTCCTGCCAAGACAACTTCATGTTTCTTATGCGAGCTCAACATACCCTAGATACTTTGTAAAGTGCTCTGCGGAGACTATTTTCATCAAATCCTCAAAATAACTCTAATCATATGCCCATTATATAGATGAAATAAGTAATGTTCAAGATGACTGAGTACTTTTCTCAAGGTCACACATGTAGATTAAAACCCAGGAGTTCAGCCTGCAGTGACCAGCCATTAGCCATAACTCTGTTTGGACTTATCAAAGAATCAGCATAGTTCTTTAGAAAGATTAGCAGCCTGGTAATTTTAAACAGGATGAACTTGGATTTTTTTTAAAAAATTCTGTCTTTGTGGATACTCCTCCCAGGTCCCAGTAAGTGATTTTTGTACTGAAATGTAGCTCACGACCACCATTTATAGGAAGTCGGGTAGTTTAAGGCTCTCAAGGCTCCTCTCTTGAGTACAATATCCCTACACTACATGGGGAAAGTAAAATAAATAGCCTACCCCCAAACCAAAAAAAATGTATTTGGAGACTGAAACTTAAGTTGTAGGCACAGTGAGTCAGATATCGGTCTGAACTGTATGAGTACACATACTACACGTGTGGGGAATACTGGACAACATTCAGCTACAAACAGCTTCCTGTGTAAGAGGCTTGGTACGACAGACATCCTCTGGACCAGCTCACCACCAGCCGTAACAAGAGGAATTATGAGGACGAGTGAACACTGTTCACATTCACACAGTGCCACACTGCATTGTCAATTAGCATGCATGTTTCCATAATTGTTATACAAGGGGGAAATTTACAGTGTTAAATGGCCCTCAAATTCACACTTCTGTGTGAGTTTTTGTTTGGTGGTGTGTCTAGTATTAGCATGGATGACTGCTTCTGACACCACTTTCCCTCTGAAGACAAAAACCACTAACAAAACAATGGGATAGACAAGCCAAAGAAAATGTTACCTACCGTATTTTCCGGCGTATAAGACGATACTGTGTTCAAGTAAAAAGCCTGCTCAGATTGGCCAGAGTAAAAGAGGCGGTCTATTAAAAAAAGAACTGGTGTTGCCTCGGAAATGGGGGGGTAGTTTTATACAGCGAATATAGGCTTAAACCTATGTTTTAACTGTAAAATTAGGGGGTCGTCTTATACGCCGGAAAATACGGTATTTGTTCTTTAGGCTAAGACAGAAACATAGATAGGCAGGCGATAGACATATGGGTGGATGGGTAGATATATAGATAAATGGGTGGATAGAAAGAGGTATATCACAGATGCAAATTCACATTTTTAAGCTCCACATTTCATCTCAAGTCCACCATCTCCAAAAAATAAAACAATAAAACAATGGAGAACATGATGGGAGGACTGCATGAGAGATTCAGTTCAATCTTGAGAATGAATTTCTTAAAGAAATGAATAAAAACAAGAAACTCCAAGACTTGTGACTTTCAATGTAGATTGGTCACTTTAAATAACTTTTGGGTATGGTTTGGTCTGAAGACAGGAACTGAACTTGATGGTAACTCAACGCCTCAATCAGTCTTTGTGCAATCCTGTAATCCCCAGGCCCGGTGCACACATATACACCCATATTCAGCACACAGCCCTCATACACATGTACATCCTCCCAAAATATATACCCAAATGCCAACATGAGGTCAGTATGAATCTCTGAGCTGTAAGATAACTAAATGGCCCTCCAGACCATCAAATATAAGAGTTAGAAAGACCCTTGATAATTGGAAAACATGACTCCTTTATTTAGCACAACAGTAAAAAAAAAAAAAAAAAGCTCAGGGAGGTTAACTTGTCCAAGGTCAGACAGCAACTTAAACTAACGTGTCACCACTCAGTGATTTCCAAATATTATGTTCACCCCCAACGAAACAATATTTGCAATTTCTAATATTATTCAAAAATAGGTCACAAGTATAAGCCAATATTTATTTAGTATTGTTATCCCCACCTTGCTCCATAAATAAGTTAATATACTCAGAAAGGCAGCTCTACAAGAACCGCAAAATAGTGATGATGATAAAACTTTTAGCAATGTTACATGATTTAGACTGAATCCTTGTGTATGAGTGTAAAAGTCAGATACTTGATTTGACTATCACACCTTAATTTTTAAAAGATAAAGGAAACAACAGTAAAAGATAAATAAATCAAGATAGGTAATGTCCCTGGGCAGAACTGGAGTAAACATAATGGTCCCAGTCCTGGCTTCTAGGCAAGAGGAAGCTGGCCTCTTCTTGCCTCAGCCCTTTGTGATTCAAGGAAAAACTACAAAGTTGCCCCCAAGGATCCTAGAGACTCAGACACATCAATCCACGATATGGTCTTGTGGCAAGGAGGCTTGAGAGTGAGAATGCCTTCAAGGACCAGAAATGAGGTTAGGTGATAGAATGATGGACAAAGAATAAATAATGCAGTACCATTTCACTTTCATTGGAGGGGAAAAATACACAAGTCTGACAATAGAAGATTTGGCAAAGATGTGAAACAAAGGGAACTCTTACACCTGCTCATGAGAATAAATTGAGTATATGGCAATACTCAAAGGGGAGGAGGTAGGGGATTAAGATGTGAATTCAAAAATTTAAGTGTCAGGATGGTCTTTAAAGCCATTAAGATCATCTAAAAATGAGGGTGGGCAGAACCAGGAGGTTCCAAGGACTAAAACCTAGGGGTCCCTAGCATGTTCAGGTTGGGAATTTCAGGAATATCTATTAAAGGAGGCTGAAAAAAAGAAGAAATCAAGTAGACTTGTACTTCCAGTAGAGAAAGTGGTTCCCAATGCTTCCAGGATGATGTTATCAACTGCATTAAGGTTGCTGGTAATTCAAATACGATAAGGAATGACACTGACCTGGCTCATTAGCCAATGTTGGTTTACAAGATCACCCTTCTCTAGACTTATTGCCTATTAATAAAGGATCCTGGGAACCAGATATAAATTATAGAAATAATAACTCTCTCTGATTATCTACACTTTATACGACAAGTATTTTACATACAATAATCTAATTGATTATTGTATGTAATAATCAACCACTGAGGTAGGTATAACCACATAAAGTCACAGATGAGAAAACTTAGATGAAGAAAGTTTATGTGACCCAGCTAGCAAGTCTCAAACTGGGACTCTAGATCCAAAATATAATCAGGGTTGCCAAAAGACCCACAGGCTGAATGTCTGAAGGGAGCAGTGGGCTTTGCCCACTTGCCTCAGGGCACTGACAGCTGCCACCTGAACCCATTAATCTATAATAGTTGGGGTGACCAACCCTCTTGGGTGAGCCAGGGCAGAGGCGTTTCCTGGAACGCAGCACTTTCACTGCTAAAACTGGGAAAGTCTTCATTAGGGAGTTAGTCACCCTCCAACCTTCTTCCATATGCCGTTCAGTGAGGAAGCAACCATAGTTCCCTGCTGGAGGCTTTGCAATCTGTGTGCCCTTCCCTGGTGGGTCCTGGAGCCTCTGTAGAATTCTGAGCCTGTTCTCCAGTCTCTCCTCACAACTCCTGCCATGGAGGACCCTCAGCTTGGAGCCAGGAGCAGGGTCACTCTCCTGGACTTCTTACACTGATGAACCTGCTCCCTAGGTTTCCCTGAGCTCTCTGCTGAAGCCCTCTAGGAAACACAAAAGTGTGTCCCCACTGGTGCCAACCCTCCACTCCCCTGGAAATGAATGGAGGCTTTCTGAGCATGCAGGGGGCCTTTTTGTCCAAGTCCCTCTGATCTACCCAGCTAATGAGGTCAAAATAGCGATGTCCATAAGGGATACATTTTCTCAATGAGCGCATACGCCTCAGGAAACACATTGAAAATATTTATCTTTTCTCGGAGTACAGGCAGAGCAATATAGAATACTAGCTTGTAAAAATGCTCTTTGAAAAGCGTCAGAAAAAAAAGATCCATAAAACATAGGAAATGAAAAAGGAATCCTCCCAAACCATGCGGCCAGTTGCGGTCCGGAAGATTTGCTCATGCCGTTTGGAACGCTTTGTTACAGGCTCAGCTGATAATATGTTGAAGCAACACACATGCCTCAGAGGTCCTGCTCCTCTCTTGGGCTTGAGGATGTTGGGAGGAAAGGCAGGTTTGGTCCTCACCAGAGCTCTCCACTGCCCGGGGCCCAGGTTTCCTCCCACTTCATCCTCTCTGACGCTCAGAATGCAGAGCACAGGAGGGTTTGCCAAAATGTCACCTGAAATCCTGCAGACACCTTCCAATGGGACCTGGATGCTGAGCAGCTAACTCTGGCACTCAGCCAGTATCTGAGCCTGGCGGAACTACTATCGCCCTGATATGGTTCTTCATAGAACCTAGGCTTTCAGACTCACCCACATCTCTAGTTCCCTTGAATTCAACAAGAACATATTTTATTTTATTTTATTTTTACCTATTTCCCCGGATATCTGGCAATGTCTGCAGACATTAGAACATGGTGACATTATGAGTGGCATAACTGGCAGGAGATGGAGGGGAGTGCCTAGCAGACAGAGGTGAAGGCTGCTGTTAAACATCCTGCAATACTCAGGACAACCCCTAAAACAAAAAGAATTGGGCCCAAAATATTAATAGTGGCCCAATAAGGTTGAGAAACTCTTGGCTAGATACTTCCTTTTGCACTGTCACCTCAAATTCAACGCAAATAGAATAAAGTTCATCTTCATTTTTCCCAGACCCACTTTACCCTCTGATATCTTAATTCATGTCAATGCTACTACCATTTTCTTAGTAACTGGACTTGAAAATCACAGGGATTTTAAAACTGATTTCTCTTCTTTTTCATACACACACACACACACACACACAGAGAGAGAGAGAGAGAGAGAGAGAGAGAGAGAGAGAGAGAGAGAGAGAGAGAGAGAGCTTAGTCAAGTCATATGTACTGCCCAAAGGAATACCTTTCACTTATTTTCACTTCAACCTCTACCAAACAAGCAAGGGCATTTTATTTCATCCCTCATCAGTGAATCTGATTCTTTTTGTGGTCTGTCTCTATTCCAACTTATATTTGTCAGGTAGGCTAAGTGTTGTAACAAATAATCTCAAACTCTTAGTAACTTGACAGAGCACATGTTTGTTTCTTACCCACATAAACTCTAATGGGCAGCAAGGAGAGAGGGGGCTCTGATCCACACAATCATTCAGTGATCCAGGCTCCTTGCAACCAAACCTGGTCTGCTGCCCTCAGGAGCCCAGTCACTACAAGAACTTTCATCCCCTTCACACTTTTCCCCACACCTCTGTGCCTTTGCCCAGGCTTTTCCCTACTATGGAATCCTTTCCTCACCTCTGCCAATAGCAAAACCTACAAATCCCCACCCTTAGTGCTCCACCCAGAGGGACTTCTCAATCTCTGAGCCCCAATAACAAACCACAACCTTGGACTAAGTGATGAAAAAAAAATCTCATGAACTGTTCTGGCCATGTCTACACCAATCATTTTTCACCTGTACAATCTCCTTTAATCTTTCCAACAACCAAAAGAGTAACTATTATTATTCTTACTTTTCCACTTAAAGAAATGGAAATGGAGGCTCAGAGAGATACAGGAACTTGCCAATCTCACACACCTGGCAAGTGGTGGACCTGCACTCTCCCCATGACAGCCATACTTCCCCTAAGTCAGTGGTAGACAAACTCATTAGTCAACAGAGCAATATCAACAGTACAATGATTGAAATTTCTTTTGAGAGCCAAATTTTTTAAACTAAAACTTCTTCTAACTCCACTTCTTCAAAATAGACTTGCCCAGGCTGTGGTATTTTGTGGAAGAGCCGCACTCAAGGGCCAAAGAGCTGCATGTGGCTCACGAGCCGCAGTTTGCTGACCACTGCCCTAAGTCATTCTCCCAAACGTCCACTTATGGACATCTCCTATGGGCTCTGAAAGAGGGAAAAAATCTAATACAAATGTAGATGGTATCAGAAAGATGCCCTCTCAGGCTACAGTCAGTCACATGAAGGGAAGAAATAACCATCATCCCTCTGGCTAATCATGAACAGGTTCCAGCTTTTGTATGAAACTCCAAACCGGGAGTCAGCAGGTCCAGGCAGGGATGCTGGCAGGCAACGGAGTGTGCTCCTGCTAGATTATTTGGACCAGGGACCTGGCGGGGAAGCAGCCATGGGTGGGAAGGTCAGAGAAAGAGGAGCTGCGTGCTTTTGAAAGGCACATTCACGTGTGAGAATGGGCTGTTGTGCGTGCTGGAGTGCCTGCCCAGCCTGGCACCACAGAGACAGGAGCTGCCCAGGACCTGTGCAAAAAGGTCCTTTCTGTGCCAACCGGCCCTTCCAACCATTAGAAAGGGAACTTTTCCCCTGGTTGAATGAACTTGAACAAGTTACCTAGCTCCCTGTGCCTTGGTTCCTTCAGCTGCAAAGTGAAATGGACTTGGGACTTCATAATTTGGTTGTGAGGGTTACATGAGTTAACACATGCAGGGTGCTTATAGTTCGCACTGACATTGGTGTTTCTTATCTTAAAAAGTGGTAAAGACAGTCTATAAATGGCTGGAACATGCATTTGGTTTTGGCTTTGCCATCACAGACCAAGGATCTCGCTCAGCCCTTTCTTTGCTAAAAACTGTCACATCCCCTGGTGACTTGGGCAATCCATTACCTATCCTACCTTACCTGTACACCAGAGATGGTCTATGCAGCGTGGTGAGAAGCACCAAGGATCAGGAGCATCTTCTACACCCACCTGCCATGGCACCTGAAATTCAACCACTAGGACAAGACTCCTTTGGCTTCAGAAAATAATTCTTAACCTTGTAGACTTTACAAATCTCCCAGGGAGAACTTAGTCAAAGCTATGAAGTCACCCACACTCACTCACACAAGGTCATATCAGCACATAGAAAAATTCCCTTATACTTTGGTATACAGTGCCAGGTCACTGACTTTCTAAAGCCTAGCCACATTTAACAAACTCTGGCCTAAGGCAATGCATTAAATGCATAGCTACGTAACCAACTTTGGGAGTTTTCTTCAATAGGAGGTGTTAAGAATTAGTTCTAGCCAAAACTGGTTTGGCTCAATGGATAGAGCGTTGGCTTGGGGACTGATGGGTCCCGGGTTCGATTCCGGTTAGGGGCATGTACCTTGGTTGTGGGCACATCCCCAGTTGTGGGGTGTGCAGGAGGCAGGTGATCGATGACTCTCTCTCATTGATGTTTCTAACTCTCTATCTCTCTCCCTTCCTCTCTGTACAAAATCAATGAAACATATTTAAAAAAAAAAAAGAATTAGTTCTATGTTGAGGAAAAAGTGAATGTTGAAGGTTGTGGATTTTCTTACAAGGATGAGAGTCATAAGTAGAGAATTTCACTGAGCCTCATCTCTCACCCCAGATGGACAGGGACCCTCACCACCTGCTGGTGAATCCCAAATCTTTCCACTCCGAGCTCACAAAACTTTGCCACTGACACCTTCAGCAGGACCTTGCTGGTTCATGCCACTCCTCTGCCAGCATCCCCAGAAGTAACCTGAGAGCCACAGGTGACTCTGCTGATGTGCCCACCTGTGCCAGGATGGTTCCTCCCCTCCCACCCAACAGAGAGCTTTGCTGGGGAACTATTGACCTCCTGACTCAGCTGCCTTCAATGCCAGGGCACTCCATTCTTCATGGACATTGCCACGCCCAACTACATCCTTGCAGACTTAAATTCTGCATTCCTGCAATGGCCAGGAGACTGGATGCTGGAATACAAACTACTCAACCTTGCCCACTCTGCTTCCTCCCCACCTGCAGAGCCCAGAAGAGAAACCAGGAAGGCTCCCAGGGCAACCAGTGCTTCTTGCCCTAAATAAACTGTGAAGTGTGGCGTTTGGAAACAGAATGAGCATCTTAACTCTGATGCTTGTCCTAGTCCTTCGCTCTGAAAAGGGAAACAATGTAGATGGCCCACAGGAGTAGAAAGCCTTGTGCCAGAACCTGAAAATCAATTTCTTCTGCAGCTCTCCACACCAGGACCTCAGCCCTGTGCACAGAGGGTGAAGTGAAAAGCTGCTGCTTCTTGGCCTTTATTCGAGGCAGCCTGCAGGCAAGAAAGAAAGAGATGGGAAGGAACGGTGTGGGGATGAGAAGTTTTCCCATTTGGTTACAGAAAGTTGTTATTTCTGAGGTCACTATTCAAGTTTCTTTGTAGCAAGAAATAGGTGACAAATGGAACCAGCTGAAGAGTTTGGGTGCCTGAGGACCTTCTAAGCCAAATTATGATTTTCAAGAGTTGGGTGAAATACCCAGCGTGGGAATCAAGTCAGATGGATTACGGAGTGCTTTGATGTGCATATGCTCATGTGCACCCAGATGTGTTTGAAAGCACACATCTGGTGTTACACAAGTCTGGATATATCTGTGTATGGATTGTGTTTGCCCTCGTGGGTTTTATCAAGGATTGATATCTGTGGCTGCTTGTGTAAGTACATGTACAATGAGTATAGTGAATGGAAAAAGTAATTGTACAAAACAAGAGTGCTATTCTTCAGAACTGTAACAGTCCCATGTTGTCTTCTCCATCCCTTTAAACTCACCTGGAAAAACACCAGTATCCTCATTCAGTGGTGGAAGGGGTACTGCTTTTGAAAGGAAGTCAGGGATCAGAAAAACTATGGCCTCTAGGCCAAATCCAGCCCACTGTTTTTTCCCTACAGCAACGAATTTGAGTAGCTGTCACAGAGAACACATGAACCATTCTCTCCGGCCCTTTGCTGAAGAGTGTGCCCATCCCTACTGTTGGCCTTGCCCTTTCAAAACACTCTACCCCATGCTCACTGGCCATTTCACGGCGGCTGAAATGGACACAATGGCAAAGTCCTGTGTGTTCAACTTAAACTTAGAATTCAAGTCCAGTAGAAATTGTTCCCTGGGACTTTTGAATTCCTCCTTAAACCAGTGGAATGCTGAAGGCAGGATGCTGGCTTCTGGAGCAGGCGCAGAACCTAGCTTACCAGTTATCAATACCTCTGGGCCTGTGGATATAATTTGTGATTGCCAGCCGCCTAGATGCTGCTATTTAACTCTTGGAGAAAGTAAAATCAGTTCTATTTCTAAGGGTGTGCTTTCTCTGGTTCAGAATAAACAGAATTCTTCTGCCTCCATCTGTCCTGGGGACATGACTGAGCCCCTCTCAGAATCCTGAAGATTATTTCTTTAGCTCTGCCAAGTCACCCTCAAAGGAATGTCAAGTTCTAGGAAGAAATGTAGTTTAAATATAATATACAGATCGTTATGACTATGACATATTAGACCATTTGTGTCTGTGATAGTGACAGACCTTTCCAATCACCAAATTCTTCTGAGTTAAGGAAACCCAGAGGGACGAATACAGGTATATTTGGCCCTAAGTAATGCTGGCAGATGAATGAATCCATGGAATCAGAGATAGAATCTTTGGGGATGATGGTCGGGTATATGTTGAAATAGAGTGCATCCTCTACTCCTGGGAAGCCCAGCTTTTTCTTCTGATTGGACCAAGACTCAGAAGCCATGCCCTGCTGGTCACATAGCTGGACCTTGAGGTATGTCAAGGAACCTCCTGTGTTTGGCTTTCTCAAAGCTAAAATATGGCAAGTGACCAGCTTTCCTGCTGGTCACTAGGAGACTGTAGCCTATAGACTATGCAAACCTTCAGATTCCTGGAGAGGCAAAAAACCAGATCAAGGCTCATAAATATCTTTCTTGCACAGCTCTGGCCCAAAGTTGCAATCAACAGGCCACTGGGTCTTGCTTAGCTGTGATATAAACAAACAATCTACCAGCGTTAGGCCAAGCACCCTGTTTCCTGGAGGGCAGAGGGAGGAGACCCCACGGCTCCTGCTGGAGGCCGGAACTCATGCTCTGGCCACACTCTGCCTTTACAATGTTGACTCCTCCTCTTCCTCCTTCAAAGAGCCGCAGCCCGGGCAATTCCCTCTGACTCTGCACATGCTGTTTTTCCTAAAGAGACGCTTATTATGACATATAATGTGAATAAAAGTTGGAACCATCCACCGTACCCTGATTTGCTATAACTGTCACTTGCAATGCCTGCTTCTCATTTATACCACAAATGGAACTCTTTCACACGGCTCCAACGCCACCAACCAAGTACCTTTCCAGAAGAGAGGCATTTGCTTTCAGCTGCCTCTCTGATTCAGCTCTGCTAGGAGGCTTCCTGGAAGCAGAGGCCTCAGACCCAGCGCCGTGGAGCTGACAATGAGCTCAGCGGTCATGTTCAAGGTACACTGTGCGTGCTTTTACGAGCTTCCTCAGAGCATGGCAATGGCTGAGGAGGAGAGGACACCTATCATTGCTGAAGTCCTCAAAACAACTGGAAGGCTAAGGTAAATCAGTATATGTAATCCTTCCCTTCCCATCACCCCTGCGGGGAAGGAGGAGTCCTCGTTGCCTTTGAGAAGATGAGCCAATGAGAGAGATGAGGGGAGATGGTTGTACCCTGGGCACACTGATCCTTCAGTGCAAAGTTAAGAAAACAGAGGCTGGGGAAATGGGATGAGGCAAGCACTTTTCCAGATAAAACGTTTCCTGCAGCATGAACTGTTTTTACCATACTACACCTTAATAAGATGCACACTCTCTAATCCAATTGCATTAGCCCCTGCAAAGGCCGATTTTCCAGAAGGCAATGCACTTGCTAAGGCTCTGTTTACTGAACTCCAATTTGATTTCTGCATCTGTCTAGATTCCCTGGCCCCGGAAAGAGGGATGTTCCTGGAAATGGGATGATAGGACCTATGAGATCCCAAGTTGAATATGTCAGGGTCTCTGGACAGAACAGGTTGGTTGTCTGGGTTTGGCCAAGTACAAAGGCAGCTCCTTCCAGGCAAGAAGTTGGTCATGGTGGCACAACAATGTATGCAGGCTCAGCTGTGATTGGTCAGGCCTGGCTTGGAGGCAAGAGCCCTGGATCCCAGCCCTTGCCCTGCTATATGGATCAGAGAAGGCGCTGGATGGTCCTGCACTTTCATGTATCTCTCTGCTCAATGAAGGTCGGAAATTCTGCCCTCCCAACCCTCTTCCAGAGATAGTCATAAGGCTGCCCTCCATACCACCCTGTACACAGGGTGTCATTCTTGCACGGAGTGCATCTTCCTTAGTTACAGCAAAACTTTCCCAGTTTGTATTTTTTTCTCAAACTTAAGAACAGGCCATGTGCTTTCACAAATGTAGCTCCAAGGAAAGCACTACTGAAGGCCATTGATAGGCAACTGATTCCTCACACATTTGGAGAATAACAGGCTTTGGGTTCTAATCCCAAATATGTATCCCCATGTGCATGGCAGCATGGCGCAGAAGGATACAGTGGAATGAAGGTGAAGGAACTCAAAAGTAAGGTGGAGCTGCGATGAATGGAAAGAGAGAAAAAGCCAGCTGGAGATAAAGTAACTAACACACAAATGAAATCAAACTCAAGATACCAGAGTGGTAACACTCACTTGGGAAATGCAGAGGTGCCTGTTGGAGAAGCCACTGGGACTCTGGTGTGATAATTCTGAAGAACCTGGAGATAAATTCTGCCATGAGAGGAGATGGCTGTTAAAACGCAGTCACATTTATAGCCTTCTGCTCAATGCTCTCCTGATTATATTTCAAGTCCTGGTTTCTCTGAGATGCCCCATCTTCCACCCGCCCAGTGTAGCCTTCCCCAGTGATGTCATCTCATTTGGAAGTTTACTATTTGGACTCTCTTCCTCTCTCCTAATGCCTTCCGTGGAACAGCCGCTGGTGGAGCTGTCAGGCATGCAGGCTGATGCTAGCCAGGCTCCTAGCCTGCTGATGACCTCCACATGAGGTCTGCAACACGTGTCCTTAACATGCCGGCTGGAGGGCCCCATCGGTTCCAACTCATGTTTTATGAAGAGTCAAGTGATTCTGGAGATGAAAGGAACTCAAGAGATGAAAAATACACTCTTAGCACTTTTTAAAAATAGTTCCAACCCAGAAAGGGAGATGTCCAAAGGAAGAGCCCAGAGCTCGGGGCCATAGATGGCCAGGGTTTGCTCAGTAGGCTTCAGGACACAAGTGAGAGTGGGTAGCAACAGAGACCTCAAGCAAAGCCAAGGACAGATTCGAGGATCAGATGATCAAACTGGAGTTTGAGGGAATGGATTCAGTGGAGGCAAAACCTTCATCACCCAGAGTTCCAAGGAAGAGAGCTTCTGGACTAGACATTCAGGGCCACAACTGGAGCTGAGAAGATGTACTAAGCATTTGGGGTTTAATCAAGGATCCCTGGTTCAATGGAAGAGAGCCTCAGGCGAGCAGGCCCTACTGGAGACAAATGCTGCCATGAGAGGCGCTGGCTGTTAAAACGCAGTCACATTTATAGAGAAACCAGGACTTGAAACATAATCAGGAGAACATTTAGCGGAAAACCAGAAGGCTATAAATGTGACTGCGTTTTAATAGCCATCGCCTCTCATGGCAGCATTTGTCTCCAGTAGGGCCTGCCCGCCCAAGGCTCTTTTCCATGAGCCAGGGATCCTTGATTAACGCCCCCCAGTGCTTAGTAGGCTGCTTTTAAGGCATCCAAGGCATCTTTGAACAAAAACATATATAACAAGATTGCATATTCGTTAGTTGATGAGAACATTAGGACCAGAGGCTTGCAGGAACCTAACCCTGTAAATCCCCTAAGAGCTATGGCTCAGTCTCCCCACCGCTAATTCAATATTTCGTGTGACTTGACAGAATACAACTATTGTGAATAATGAGAGTCATGTGAATGCTGATGGTGAAAGCAGGGACTGGCCTGAGGCACTTCTGTGTTTGAGCAGGAAAAGGAAAGAAGACAAAGATGTCTGTGTCCATGGCGGACCCAGCAAAGGAGGCCTGGGAAGCCAGCAGGAAACGTAGACCAGCCTGTTCGGGAAGGTCCCTAACCCTGCATGCCACGGGGCAATGGCTTCTCTCAGAACCCCACGCAGGTTGCCGCTACCTAAGTTTAATGCTGTGACCAGCAATTAATCAGCAGACAGACCCACAGTTAAGGGGCCACAGAAACCCCGAGAGGCTGTCTCCAGGGGCTGCCTCTTTGCAGTCCAGGTTATGGCTCCACAGGGAAGGGCAAGCTCCAGCCCTGTTATTTTCCTTCAGGGACTAAAGAGAAACGTAGTTTCCTGCCCTATTAAGCCAGTGCCTTTCATGACCATTAAAATCCCTTTAAATACTTCATTTCTCCCCCTTTAAAGTGCTCCAGGCAGAAGGGAAGCTCTCCTTCCCCAGGACCCTGCCCCGAAATAACAAACACATGATGCCATTGGAATCCGGCTTCCCTCTTCTTCCCTGTTGGGTGTTCAGAATTAGCCCCTTACAAACACATGAAGGCATTTGCCTCTGTGGTAAATATGCCTTACATGTCGATTTCAGCAGGCGACTCTCTGCAGACGTGCACATGTGGGCTCATTTCCTGCCCTCTGAAATTATTATTTTTTTCTTTTGGTTGTGGACATATGGTGAGCAATAGTTGGAATAGTTATTCAGGGCGCACTCTCCTCTGGGACCCGTGGGACAAAGCGTGCTCCTTCTGTCAAGTCGGAATCACCAGGAATGCACTGAGCATTGCAATGGGCGAGGGGGTTATATCACATGTGCACGCTGACTGCCATTCATAATAAAATCATTAACAGTCCTCTGTGGCATGTGAATGCTCAAATGGATAATAACTAATGAAGCAGCTCACCGTTTTTAAGAGCTTAACTATGATCCAGGTACTGATCTATGTAACTTGCAGGTATTATGCCATTTAATTCTTGTAACACCCTAGGAAGTCATTATTAATATTGTTGCTATGTTATAGATAATGAAACTAGGGCAGGGAGAGTTAGCCTTGTCACGTAACCCATCCAAATCTAGAATTCGCAGGATGAATAGATTGTGACTCGGATACCGTGTTGACACACTAGTTTGAGCTCACGTTTCAGTTCCTGTGTGTTCTCCCTCTTGCAGAAGTCCTACCTCACCTAAGAGCAGAGCCACGTCCTTTGTGCCCCTGGGCTCCAGAAGGTTTGTGTAGCAAGTTGTCATCATTAAAAAAGCCCAATTTCACCGAAGAAGTTATGCCACAGCCCTTGGGTCCCAAGGACTGGGTAGTTTGGGGGGAGATAGAGGGGGGGAAAAGACAGCAAGGCTGAGACAAGGAAGATGCTAGCAGGTCCTAGAAGGCAGAGACCCCATTTCCAGGCTCAGAGAGGACAGCTGTGCGGTCTCCCCAGGAAGGCTGAACCATGGGAGATGGGACTCTGAGCCGAGGTCCTACACACTCTGCAAAGCATAATAGTGGCGGTCACTCACTTCCAGGAGGACATGGGCATGGAGAGAGAGGAGATCTGAAGGAAGCAAGATGGATTATACATTCCAGAAGCAGGAGGAAGCCCTAACAACCACTGAGATTGAATTTATCATCATTCTGGACAGACTAGGGCTTAGAATCAGATTTTATTTGATATAAAGAAAATCATAACTTTTTTTTTTTTACAGGCCTATGTTGATGATATGAGTCTTCCACCCATTATAAAATGTTTAGGGAAGGTTTCACAGGGGAAGAGGAAGGAATGTAGGCACTTAAAGGAAGAGTCCAGGCTAGAGATGCAGAAGGAAGGACAGGAGCATTTGGGCAGATGCAAGAGAAGGGCCGCCTGTGAGGACAGAGGAAAGTATGAGGTCTGAGCAAAGTTCAAGTGCAGGCCTGCAGGGAGGTAAGGTGTGAGAAGGCTATGTCTCCAGGAGCAGGAGATGTGGGCTTACCTTTAGGCTGTGGCACATTGAGGCCTGGTTTGCCAAAACATTGTGTCAATACACTGACAAGAGTCACTCTGAGCCAAGAACACTGGGTACCATCCTATTCCCACCAAGCAGTCATGTGCCTCCCTGCCTCTTGGCTGTTCATGGTGCTTCATCCCTGCAACAACCTTCTCCTTCCCTTGGTATCTGAACCCTTCCTCAGCATTCCCACCCCAAGAGATATACCAATAAGATCTTCACTGTCATCCAACCACCACCTTCTTGCAAAGTTTGCCCTGAGTCTTTCCGCTGTGGTCACACAACTCTCTGCTCCACAGTTACTTGGTGTCTTTTCATGTTGCCCTGTTCTTCCATGTGTTCTCCTCCCTCTGTGCATTCTGAATGGCAAGAACCGTATCTTTTCTACAGGGATCCTCCCGGTGTCCAGTGCATCTGAGGAGGCCTACACTCCTTGCATGAACATTGTAGTGATGTGCTCAGGCAGGGTTGGCCTGCATACAGAGGGGCATGTCAGGATGTTTTATGAACATGGCATCACCCTCCATCCTCACTCCTGCCCACCTCTGCCCTAGTGCACCAAGTCCTGACCCAAGGTCACTCCTGGGTTATTGTTGGAGGTGCCACGCAAGGGCAAGTACATTATTCTGGTGGGTGACAACACATCATTCACTGTCTCTGGTGTCACCACAGAGAGCACAACCTAAAGGAATGAGACAGAGAAGGGAGAAGTCCTGACAAAGAAGGAACAAAAAGCCAACCTAAGTGTAGGACATAAAGCTCAGAGTAAGGAGAGCAGCTGGGGACAATGGCCGCGCTGAAGGCCTCAGTGGAAAGGGGGAAACCCTAAGCTTAGAGCTTCAGGACAGAAGAGGGCAACAACGCCAAAGAGGGGCAGATGTGGAAAATACCCTCCCTGGGTCCCAGGATTTGAGAACCCCTGTGTGTGTGGCCTGGGGTAAGGCAAGGAGAACCAGGCTTTCCGGCAACTCCAAACAAGAAATCAGCCCTTCTCAAGGCAACAGTAGAAACTGTCCACTTTGATACAAAAAAAAACAGCAACAGCCCCTGATTCAGGACAATTGGCTTTTCATCTTGACTCGGCCACTAATTAACTGTGTGACCCTAGGCAAGTCACTCTACCTCTCTGGGCCTCCATTTCCTCATTTACAAAATGAGTGGGTTGAACTAGAGGGAAATGATTTCCATCACCCTTTTTAGCCCTAACATTCTAGGACCTTATTTATTCCCCAACACAGCTGTGTGTGACATATTTCTGAGGCTTTCTTTCCTCCATCCAGTCAACAGCTAGATAGCAAGGGAAAGCACATGCCTTATAATCCAAAAGCATTTGGGGAAATGGTATGAGCCAAATATCCAAAACCTTTATCAAGAAAATCTGAATATCCACCATCATGCCCCAGGCCAGAGGGAGCTGGGAATATTTCAGGGCACATTAACCATTGTTGTGGGAAGTAATTATGCACATTGACTTGGAGTGTGTTTCAACGGTCAGATCTCAGTGTAATCCTGCACTGTTTCCAGGGAGGGAGGGATCCGTGCAAGTGCTAACGAGTCCTCCTAGACTCTGAACTGTGAACTGGTAATAGCTGGCATTTCAAAAATGTAGCCTTTTGTTTCTTGAAAAACTGCTTAAAAGCATTCAACTCCTCCATCTCTGAGAAAGAAAACAATAAATATGATTTCATTCCATTGTGTTACTATGAGGATGCACACACAGAAAGAAGTCTCTGGGATCCAGCACTGAGCGAAAACCCATCTGTGAGGCCAACAACTTGCAGGAGACAGTGAGAGGCGTATTAATGCTTTCAGGCCCCACAGGAAGTGAGAGCACCAAGGCCACTGGCTCTCAATACATGTGGTGAAGAACCATCTTATACATAGGTGAGGAATGTGAAAACAAAGACGGATAAGATGCATTGGAATAATTGGACAGATCTGAATGTGTGTTTTCCCCTAAAATAATTGATGTCTTCAGAGATGACCATGGTTGAAACGGCTGGCCTAACTTATCTAAATTCCCCCTGTTTGTCATTTGCTCAAAACCTTATCCATGTCCCAATTAAAATATCTGCTGGCAAACACTACGAGAGATGTCAGAGCAATTTTCGGAAAAGAGTCAAGGAAGGAAATAGCAGGGAATTTTCAACAATGCATTAGTTGGCATGAAGGCAAAAAGTGATATGGGGGTAGGGACCCTACTGGGAGTGGGCACTTTCAGAATCATTTTTCTTATCATCACAACTTGGCCTTCTTGGACTGGAGAGTATATTTAAGCAATCCATCAGCATTATTATTTACCTAACACCTTAGAGAGAAGATAGTTGATTAATATTGCAGCCCTTTGAAAATAAAGGTTGGGCATAGGATATAAGACCTTGCCAGTCAAAGGGTGGCCTTGCGCCAGAGAAACTCAGCACCACCCAGCAGTGTGTTAAAATGCAGATTCTCAGGTCACACTCCAGGTCCACTGAATCTGCATTTTAACACGGTCCCGGGTTTAAATAGCCATATCTTTATCAAGGTTTGACAAGCACAAGTAGTACCTATGAATTCAAGAAGCTAGATGTAGGTGTGTGGGGGAGTGAGTCCGTGTGAGGAGCGTGTGATGAGAAAATGTGAGGAGCAGGCGGCCAATGTGGAGCTGGGATTCTGAACCCACCCAGGTTACTGGGGAGCCCATATTCTTAGAGCCACCAGCTGTTCTGCCTAGGAGGTCCCTGCCTGTGAATTCCATATCCACAGTCTTTACTTGGAGATCTGCAGTAATAGACATCTCACGCCCCCTTGCTGGGCAACCCATTTTTTTTTTTTTTTCAATAGATAGGAAGCCCGTTTTCAAAGACTTGGAAACACGTGGCTATTGTGATAATTTGACACCTTGCAGTGGTCCTGGATCTCTGCAATATGTGCAAACATCTTATCCCTTTCATCCATTCAATCCTTGAAGTATCTGGCGATGGTTTTCAAGACCCTTGGACTGGGCTGTCCTTTGCAAGGATATAGTTGTCAGCTCCAGGCCATGACTTCCAATGAGAAATCCTTTGACAGACGAGCCGTGTGATCTTGGACACATTACCAAACCTCAGTGTACATGTCAGTCTTCTTGTCTCCAAAACAGTGTGAGGAAGAGGACCTGCTTCCTACGGGTTGTGTGTAGATCAGACAGAATAATCCATGCGATGCCCCCAGTCAGTGCTCAATGTCACATCATAAGGGCTCAATGAATGTCAGCTGTTATTACTCTCAACTCAAATATTCTTGCTTTAAGAAAGGCATTAGAAAAAAAAAGAGTGTAATTGTCTGTTTAAAAGGAGAGAGAATTCAAGCTGGCCAAAGGATCATTCTGGGAGAGAGGGGGCCTAAAAGCACAAGGGCCCAGGGCTGGAGATGCTAAAACAGAACACAAGTGGTTCCGCCTGACCCCAGGGAAATAGTAAGAAGGTACATGAAGGACAGGTTGCCTCCCAAAGTGTGACTGAGAAGGAAGGCTGGGAGCTGGGCAATAGGAGACCAACAGAGGCCCCTTATTGACCGGATCTGAAGCTTAACTGCACAGGGGTCTGATAAGTGTGCATTTTTATTAGATTGATCCAAATGGCCTTGCCGATATTACATTGCTTTGACCTAGAAAGTAAGCAATTTCATTTGGTTCAACCTAATGCAAGTTCCTTCCTTACCTTTAATGTGTAAGTAAGGTAGGGTGGGCTGTGGAAGGGGCGGGAGGAGGGATCCAGGAAGACAAATGGGCCCTCTGCACCCCTCCCCCAGCAGGAGTTAGTCAGAGTTGAGCAACCCAATGTGGCGGGGATCTAGAAGCCCAGGCAGGACCTGCTGTGTACACAAGAGGCTTTGTTACTTTCTAGGCATCTCTGGCCCCTGGCACCACTGTGGTCAACAGTAGCTTTGTCTCATTGATACGCTTTCCAGAAGCATCCACGGTTTGCTGATGATGCAACCCAAGAACCCCCTTGCCCTCTGCCCAACTGCCAGACTCCTGCCCAGGCTTTCCATGCCAGTTTTGCAAAGAGCATTTGCAATCCTGTGAGTGAAAACTAAATTCGAAACAAAACCAAACCCAGGGCTACTTCTAACGACCTGAAAGGACGGCGTGGGAAGAGGCAAGAGGAAAGCGATTTATTAAAAAAAGGAAATAAAAATGCTAACAAGATATTTCCAAATAATGGCAGCTGCTTGCCCTTCCCGCACGTGAGGGCCTTGGCTGGGCCCATTTCGATAACGACGGGAAACTGCTGCTTTCTCTTCCCAGGCATATGTTGAAAGCGCCTGCAAATGATTTCACGTTGGATCGAGCTTCATTACTCACAGTTCATATTTGGTCTAAATTACAGTAAATGTTATTTCAAGGTTTACAAGTTAATTATTATAGTATAGTATTTACTCCATTATATAGTAATTACTGCAGTATCTAACGCCTAAAGGGTTCCCCCCTTCCCCCTCATATGAAGGACGGAGGATATTTTAGAGTGTTTTCAAGCAGAACAGAGCTCACTCGGGTGTGGGGGGAGGGGCTGGGGGGTTGTTTGCATGTGAGGTGGGGGTGCACAGATGAGATTTGCCTGTAAATGCCCGCATCCCTGAGGAGGCAGAGTTACTAGTAGCCAGGCTTGATTTAGCCCTCTCAGGAAATGGCACATCCTATGAGCAGGGGCCGAGGGGATTGTGCAGGATCCCGGTAGCCATACGGAATGCCCATCCCATACAGTGAAGCTCTAAGACCCTTGGACCTGCAGATGAACACAGAAAACCTGGCCTTGCTCATCTCTGGGAGGCAGCTGTCTTAGACCTCATTTGGCTCCCCCTCTTCTGGCTTGTTGGGGAAGTTTAAATGGTCTCCTTCTACATACCCTTCCCCCACCCCCCAAACACCCCACCCTTGCCACAGAAGGGTCAGCCATGAGACACCCTGCTCTGGGCTACATTTATACCTCTTTGCTCCATTCCAGCCTGGTTCTTTGTTCTGGCTGCCAAAATTAGAATGGATTCCATAAGCATCCTGCTTCCCAAATGTTGGTCCAAATGGCAGCCTGCAGGCCTGGGAGCCCTATGGGCCTGACAGGCAGTTGAGCTGAACGATAGACTTGGGATCAAACATCCTCTGATTGCTGCCCAGGGTGCTGGGTGAGGCAGCCCTGGTTTCCTCTTGTGATGTCCACTCCTCCAAGGAAGCTGGACCACCACTACCTTGGTAAATGCTGAGCAGATGGAAAAGGATTTGGCAATCACATAGGCATCACTGTCCCTAGATCCTGGTTCCTTTGCAGGAGGAGAGAAAATGGTGATCAATGCCTGGTTGTGGGTTCCATCCCCAGAAGGAGGCTTGCAGGAGGCAGCTGATCGATGTTTCTCTCTTAGATTGAAGTTTCTCTCGCTCTCACCCCCTCTCGATTCCTCTCTTTCTAAAAAATCAATAAAAATCTTTTTAAAAGAAAGAAAATGGTGATCACTGGGTCGAGGTGAGCCCACATGCACTGACTGAGTACCTACTATGTGTCTAGCCCTGACATTGGCACAGTTGGGAGAAAAAAATGGTTGGCATTCCTGCCACATGCTTCCTCCTACTACCAAAGAATCCACAGGCATTTCTGTCAAGGAGACAGAGAAGGTGAGGGAGAGAAATCACTAGCGTGTTTTCTCCTAAATTGCTCTTGACACATTTTCCTTTTGGCAGGTGGGGGCAGGAACCTAGAACGGAGGGTTTAAGTGAAAATGCTTTTGAAGCTGGCTCCTGGAGCTCACAGAAGGGTTTGGGTTTTAGGAAGGTTCCTCTTACACTGGAGCACTGGACCTGCCATGGCTGGGCTGGCTTCGAATGAACATTAGCAATTGTTCAAGGGATACCTGTTTGGTCAATGGATCCTGGGAGATAACTTACCCTTGGAGCTTGCTCACCCCCTGCTCTTCTCCTTAATCACCATCATAGCAGCTGGATCCCCACCCCACTCCCTCTGCCTCTCACCCTTCCAGTCTAGCAATCTTTTCACCATGTACATCTCATCACATCTAACTGCCCTGCTTTCAACCCACCAGTGATTTCCCATAGCTCATGGCAGAAATCCCACTTCCTTGAATGGCTGATCACACCTCATATGGCTGACTCCTCCTGACATCCTGTCTTCCGTCTGCCATTTTCTTTCATGTAGTTCTTCAGGTGTATGCACTGTGGCCTTTTTTTTTTTTTTTTTTTTTTTTTGTCCTTGACCCTATTTCTGCCCCTTCCCACTCCTGGGAATTTATGAATGCTGTTCTTGCCACCTTCCCAGCCCCCTTCTCCTTGACCTCCTTCCAGTGGCTGTCTCTGACCTTTCCTCTGGGATCTTCCCTGACTCTGGACTCAGGTAGTTCCTTTCCTGCCCCCTCCCATGACTCATACAATTCCTCCCTCTTAACACTCATCACACTCTATTGTATTTAGCTGTTAAATACCCTTCTGCTTACTTAGACCTCAAGCTCTGTGAGGGCAGCAGTAACACTATCCTGCTTATCCCCAGCAAAGAGTAAATGGCATTGGCAATACGTATTTATTGAAAGAAAATATTCTTGAGTAAATTCCAAGATTGCTTCATGGGAAAGGTAGGCAGTTTAGTATATCAGCTGGGGGGGATAAACAGGGGGTAATAATAATAATGATAACATATTGAACACTTACTATGTGCCAAGTACTCTATATTTATTTATGTTTCACAATGATCCAATCCTATCTAATAAAGAGAGAATATGGTAATTGACCATCACACCCTCACAAAGATGGCAGCACCCACAACCTATATGGAGATTGACTGCCACGCCTTCCAAGATGGCGGCACCCATAGCCATAAGATGGTGATGCCCAGTCCACTTAGCTCTGCTGGGGCGGCAGGCATGCAGTACGGTCGGGCGATCCACCAGGAGGGTCAGTTACTCCACGCGCCTATCTTTGGAACTAGCCCAAGGTGCAGGCAAGCCTCAGATAGCAGCTGCCCAGCTGCCTAGGGCTGGCCCAAGGTGCAGGCAAGCCTTAGATGTTGTCTACCCATCTGCCCAGGGCCACCAGGTGCTCAGGCAACCAGGGCTGGCTGAGACTGAGGCTTGTACTGCCAGCAGTGGCAGCAACAGATGTGTGATGAGTGAGTCGCCTTCCCTGATTGCCAAGTTGCCTCCTGCCCCTGAGGGCTCCTGGACTGTGAGAGCGGGCAGGC
Organism: Pipistrellus hanaki; assembly: GCF_964339955.1. Lineage (NCBI taxonomy): Eukaryota > Metazoa > Chordata > Mammalia > Chiroptera > Vespertilionidae > Pipistrellus > Pipistrellus hanaki. The sequence goes on from NC_140514.1 coordinate 30,397,358, forward strand.
TGGCCTGAGGGACCCCTCCTCCAGTGCATGAATTTTCATGCACCAGGCCTCCAGTACTAATATAAGATAGGTGCTCTGCTATACCTTTTTTACAGAAGGAAAATCTGAGGTACAGGGAGGTTGAGTAATATGCCCAAGGGCAGCCAGGACATAAGATCTATAGGGCTCCAAAGGAACATAATTCTAGGCACTTGGACCCAGAACACATACACTTAACTAGCCTGCTAGGCTGGCTCTTGCTGAGCTACATGTAGATGAGATAAACTAGCATCCTTCCTTCAGTGCTCTCCCCCCTGCTTCCTTCTCCTTACCGTCTCTCTGTAAACAAGCCCTTGTTTAATGAACATCTTTTTAATGTGAGGAGAGAATAAAGCATATCAGCTCCATGATTTCTTCATACACAGGCTTTTACTACCTGTCACATCATTACAATGCAGTCAAAGCATTCTCGGCAGCAGAGATAATGGAAAAAGAAAGTAACAAGTTTGGGCAGAATAAATGGTTATCAGAGAAAAGGACTTGTCATATTGGTCCCCACCAGTCCTGTAAGAGCTGAACTCAAGCCTCAGACCCCTGAGGGGGTCCTCTTCTCTCCTCAAAAATGTCTTTTTGCTATTCGATGCTCCTCCCAGTCCCCTCTCCCCAAATGCATATTCCCATGAGACCTACAGATCTGGATTAGAGAGCTAGTGGCAGCTCATAATACTCACTAGAAATTTTATCAGAAGATAAAATCCACCTGGTTTCAGAGAAGGGGTAGGGACTTGACATAGAAGAATCCATGGTCCATTCCTACTCTGGAGGCCTCCACTTCTGGTATCTAATGTTACCACCTCCAATTCCCCCAGCACAAGCCTCATCCAGTCCCCACCAATGTGTCCCACTCTCCTCTCTCTCTCTCTCTCTCTCTCTCTCTCTCTCTCTCTCTCTCTCTCTCTCTCTCTCTCTGTATGTGTGTGTGACCATCTTAGCAAACTCTCAAAGATTTTTGTCCCAAAAGAATTTATTCCATAAGAGTTTTCATGAAAGTTAAATACAAATAAATATTATGTTGTTCTAAAGCACTTTATTCACCGGCCAATTAATCAAATGTCCTTCCATATCTCACTTTCTTTATCTGTGTGGTAACAAATAATTATTTCTACTGTTGAATGTAACTATTTACTTGGACATCTTGGAGTGAGCCCAGCCATTGGCTATCTTAAAAGGAAGCACAGTATATCCCACTTCCTATGGTACTTGTTGCTGTTTTGATTGACTCAAGACTAAGTTACTTTCACTCTACAATATCCTTGAGTGATTCTGACATTAAAAGGCCAAGGGAAAAAAATTACACCTGAGTCACCATCCACCCAGGTGTGAATACTAGCCTCACCATCTCTAGTCCTATGGTCTTGGGTATGTCCCATAATCTTCCTGAGGTCCAATTCACTGGAGTAGGCATTTCTGGAATGGGGATCTAAATCTAAACTTTACAGAGCTGACATAACACAGAAAATGAAAAATTCTTTCCATAATATTTGGTATAGAATAAGCACTCAAGTAACAGGCACTGTTATTATTTATGATGGTTATTACTCATCTTAAAGCTGTCTAACGCCTGGTGGTTACCTGGTTTTAATGTCCTTGAGCATATAAAGGGTGAGCTGATACAGAAATGTTTTTCCTTACACAGTTGACGTCCAAGATCATCACAGTTTGGCTTTAAAGGATAGTTTGAAAGGAAAAAGATCAGAGTAAGTGTTGCCCCCGAGTCCAACAACAAAACCCATGTAGTTTGACTCTCTTCTCCAGGCTTAATTAGCCCACATCAAAGCACACTTCCCAGCCACTCCACTGTGGAAATTGACTCTATCGGTGACCCTGCTGAAGAAGATGTCCTTGGGAACACTTCCCCTGACATAGCCCCTTGTCCTGGATCCCATATGTGTCCCTGGGAGGCACTGAATCCTCCGAAAGCCTCGGCATCCCCCAGCTGATGGAGCGACCTGACCTATGGCCACCGAGATAAGGTTGAACAAGGCTCTTATTTTATATTTTTCCATAAATGATTTAGCCTTTTCCAATTTATATGGAAGAAAGAAGATAAATAATCTTAATGCCCATGGTAAATATTTTGCTTTTATAAAACGATGATTCCTATAAAATAAAAGGAAAAGAGGGAATACTGGCATGAGCTATTTTTTTCTTCCAGTTCCACTTCTTTTGTTCAAGTACAGGGACAGGACACGGAACACTTTTCTGTTTTGTGGGTGGCACATCCCCTCCCCCTTTGCCAGTGCCCAAATTGTCTCCAAGTCCTTAGATCCATTAGCCTAATTAATATTAAGAACATATGCATATGCAAATAAGGCCTTCTTTGCCATATATTTCACTTTATAAGACAGGTTGAAGGGTGGTTGGGTGAGTCAATCAAATGTCATCAATAGGCTATGCATAAATCTCATTAATATTAATTGGGGCGTGGGCATTGTGCAGTAGTCCATGCCTCCATTAGAGATGGGCTCCTTGCTTTAATTGTTACAAAGATTTTCAAAACCAAAGCCTTTGACCTGATTTAAATATGTAATCTCCCACCCCCACCCCAGGTAGTCTACTGAGCAGCATCAGAAAGGTATTAAAAAAAACACAGAGCAGACTTTTTCTAAGACAGATGGCACACAATGAGGTAGAAAAAGTATCTTGAGATCCAACCTGCAAGAACAAAAAAAATTGCTTGCATTGTTGTTTTCATTATCTTGCTTCTGTCATTTCATGAGCTTTGTATCTTGCAAGGAAAGAAAGAAGAGAGAAAAACTGTGAAATTAATCTTTTGTGCATGGCCTGATAAAGAAGAGACATGCTCAGACAAAAGATAGACTGAGAGAAGGTACCGTGATTGATGACTAAAGTAAAGGTGTCAGAAGAGTATTATGTAAATTACAGGAGGCACACACCATTTCAGAGAGAATGAGAGGGAGAGCAGGGGGAGCGAGGCAGAGGGAGAAGGCGAGAGAGGCAGCGAGGACGGGGGTGAAAAAAAGGACTGCGGAGTCCATGTCACCAAAGAACGGGTCCCCAAACACCCATTGCTTGCCATCTTTCATCTCCTCAGACAAGCTCACCTCGCACTCTCTCTTGGTTGCGGGATGTAACAAAGGGGCTGGGGGAGGGGGAGAGAACTGTCAACATTAGCATGATTCTAGTCAAGGAGAGGTTTAGGGAAAGCAGTGTCTGAAGTGAAACCTTCAAGGAGGGAAGTTTCAGTTAAAGGGAAAAAAGGAGGCGGCTGGGACTGGCTGCGTCCCTGTGAAGCGTGTCACCAGAGGTGGGGACAGGCGATGGGCCACTCTCATTCTTCATGCCTGAAATGGGCTCTGAACGGGCCCGTGTCCTTCCCCTAAGCCTCTTTCTCTCTCTCTACACATCTGCGTCGGGTGCATGACGTGATCGCTGTGCACAGGCTGGTGGAGAGAGACTCCAGAGGCCAGGGGCCACGTTACAGAAATCTCTGCTCCATTTTTCCCCCCTCTTTGCCTACGTGCATGTACTTGCTAAGTAATGAGAGGAAGGCAAGTGCTGAAAATTGCCTCCATTTTCCTGACCAGAAGAGATGCAAAGTATCAGTGGGATTATATTCAATTATGGGAATGGGCTTTGCAGCAATGACCCCGGCACGTGGGCCTGGGAGGCGCACTTACAGTGTTCGAATGAGATCATGCTTAGAAGTCCAGCGCAAGGATCAATGTGCTTCTGGAAAAAAAAAAAAAAAAAAAAAAAAAAAAAAAAAAAAAACTCCTTCCAAATCCTTAGGAACCAAATCTGGGATAACAAGGTTGGTGTTCAGTGAGAACTCACAGGACCAGTTATTCCCAGCAGCCCCCTTGGACAGGAGTCACCTCTCTCCCCCTTTCCTGGGGCCTGTGCAGTACTTGGGCTAAAAGTCTGAAATAGCACCCCTCAGGCAAGTCTAGGAAGATGAAGGCTACTGTCTAGGTCAAGACTTTCTTCACACCTGCCCTTCCGCTTCAGCAAGAAGCAAAGGTAAGGAGAAATGAAGCTCCGTTCATTAAAGGCTTAGAGGCACCCTGTGCACTATATAAAGATGACAGTAAAACCCCAACCCACTATGAGATTCATTTAATTAACTTTAAAATGAACGCTAACATCTAAAGTAAGTTTATTTATGTGCAAGTCCTGATTTTTCCATTTTAATTTTTTGGGGAAATTTTTGAAATAGCAGTTGACCTAGGAGGTCTAGGGATGCAGCTATAGAGAGACCAAATTTACATTCCAAATGTTTTTCCAGGAGACACTCCCATCGGAGATATTGATATGCAAACATCGAATGAGTAGTTTCCACCCCTTACCCCAGCCCCAGGGCTGCAGCTTCCTTCTCTGACTTCCTGTGCCTTACAGCCTGGATATCAGGCCACAGAGCTTCTTTATGCATTCCCCAGCCAGCCTACAGCCCTCCTGTGTGCCAGGTACTCTGCTAGAAGATGAGGATATAAGCTGGAACAAGACACTCGTTCTCTGATGGAGCTAGTACTGCTTTCCAGGAGGTAAGTGGTGGCTTGTGGCCACATCTTACAGCTCACGGGACTCACCACAATGGCCAGGGCCACCCACACGTGCTGCCCTGAGATCAGGCCTTGCTGACTTAAATGGAATCACCCAAAGCGGGGCTTGGCACAGAGCAGCCTGAGCATGGAGAATGAGCTTGGACACTGCACTTGGGAGGCAAGAGGTGCAAGGAGGAGATGGCTAGCTGGCAGTTTTCATCCCTTCATGATTTCACTTGCTTCTTCCTTGGAACTCCTCTGGTCACGTAGAACAAACCCTCATTCAAAGAAACTCAGGGGAGAAGTTTTATTAGAAAAGGAGCACAGAGGACCCAAGGGGGAAAAGTATATTTAGGCCTCAGTAGATAATAGAAATGTGGGTGGGAGAGGCATCAAATTCCAAACTCTTATTCTCTCCACATTTATATTTCTCTCATACTTGGTAACAGAGATTTTAACCATGTTTCTCTCTTTATATCTGTGTTTTTCCTGTTTTTGTCTACAACTACAATTCTTTTACTGCCTTTCCTCACACACTATACTAATGATGGTGGTACAAATACTACTAGTCACAGTATTAACAATAATCATAGCAGCATTTGAATAGCTGCTAGCCACATAATACATAACTTATTTAACACAAATTATTTTTGTCATTTATTTATTACTAGAGGCCTGGTGCACAAAATTCATGCACGGGGTGAGGGGGTTGGGGGGATCTCATCAGTCCAGCCTGCACTTTCTCACAATCCAGGACTGCTGGCTCCTAACTGCTCACCTGCCTACCTACCTAATTGCCCCTAACCACTTTGATTGCCTGCCTGACCGCCATAACCACTCTGCCTGCATGATCACCCCTAACTGCCTCTGCCTGCCTGCCTGATTGCCCTAACCCTTCTGCCTGCCAGCCTGATTGTCCCTAACCGCTCTCTCCTGCCAACCTAATCACTCCTAACCACCTCTGCCTTGGCCCCTGCCACCATGGCTTTGTCCAAAAGGACATGCAGAAAATGTCTTATCTTTCCAGTCTAATGAGCATATTGCCTTTTTATTAGTATAGATCCATTCATTCATCTATATTCATTAATTATTTCTTTTACTATTATTATTTATTATTATTTCTGTTTTTTAACCCATGGAAACTGGGGCAGAGGCAGGACATGCTTAGGGTTGTACAGCTGGGATTGGTGAAGCTGGCGTGTGAGCCCTGGCAGACCAGCCCCGAAAGATTGTGCTCTCAGCAGCAACCACTTGGAACCCACTGCACTAGTTCCCATGATTCTCCAGATCTAGCTAAGGAGAATGCTTATGTCCCAATTTCAGATTTCCAAGAGGGAACAAATGGGTCTGCTTGCTATCTGCCTGTCTCCCCTATGGCCTTCACCATGGCCAGAGGCAGCAGCACATAATGCAGCAGGGGTGATGCTCAGGAGAAAAGAGTGTGAGTATGAGGAGCCCTAAGAAGTAAGCATTGTTCATGCAAACATTTTCATAGAACAAAATACCATTCAAATCAGCTCTCCACCCAGGTAACAAAAGGGGCACAAGGAGGAAAATGGGAAGCCACATGAGTAGAGGCAACCCATGACCAGGCAATGACTGTACATACGTTTCTTATAAAAAAAATCCTATGTCAATCCTTTGCATTCCAACTCCAAAATGCCATCTGAAATGTGTGCTTCTGGTCAAGGAAACAGCATAAAAGCTACCAATCAAAAGTGGAATAAAGAAGTAAAAGAACAAAAAAGATTTTTTAATGAATGGGATTCATCTTGCTCCCATCGTGCAGTCACTCAGCCAGGCACTGAGTCCTGAGGCAACAGGGAGGTGGATGAGCTGGGGCCCAGTTGGTGGTACTACCAACCCCACTGCCACTTTCCTGCTGATCTCGAGCAAGTCCCCACACATCCTGGCCTCAGTGCCCACCACTGTGAAGTTGGGGTGTAAGACAATATTTCATCTCCCTCTCGGCTCTAAATAGCTAAGATCCCACACTTGCCTCCCAAAGCTACTCCCATCAGGGACCTTGGTTTGCAGCAGACACATTGACATTCTGACTTCCTAAGGCCCTGTCTTCCTTCTCTCTGACCCAGGGGTTCTCTGGAGGAAACGATGCAGTGACTATAGACATAGTGGAAAGAGCTTTCTGGGGAATAAACAGCGGGTTGAGCCCGATCTCTTTTTTCCTCACTGAGCATTTTCAGACACATTGGAAATGGTGAGCGGTTTCCGGGCGGCTCTCTGGCGGATGCTCAACCACGATGTGTTTTCTGACCGCCCCTTGCAGCCTTAGCACCGTCTTCTTGAGAGAGCTTTTTCCTTCCATGTAGCTGACCTTATGATTCATCTGGCACCTGTTTTAAAACCAATTATTACGTATTGTCTTTTGAATTTCACCCCTGACACCACTTTGCCCTGACTTAATTCTATGACTGGCTTTGATTCAAAACTTTCATTTTCGAGGAAGGTGTAAGAGCTGCAAATGGCCTTCTTCTAGATGCCCCTGGTAAAACGGCGGCTTTGGTGATCAAAAATAGAGCGCTGGCCTTGGATGCCTGCAGTTAAACAAAGTGTGCACCTGTTTCAAATGACATGGATGAAAGGAAAAGCAAACAAAGGCCCAAAGGATGAGAAAGAAGGGGTTCTGGGCTGTGACTTCTGCACAGTAGGCTGACTCCTGCCCTTGAGCTCTGGACCAGTACCAGGTGCCCATTCAGACACTTTTGTATGGCAGCTCTGCCTACACCGTTGTCTCTTTCAGAAACTGCTCCTTTTGTATTTCCTCTGGATGTTCATGGACTGTACCCCTGGTCTATTCAAGGCTATCTCACAAATGTTTCCCAGATCCACTCTCCTCCAAAAACTCCCGGCCAAACTGGTCTAGCACAGATCTGCCTCCTCCTTCCCCAGTCCATTGGAAGCCATAGCTCCCCAGATGGTTTTCTTTGCTCCAACTTTCCCCATCTCTAGTTCATTCTCCATAATGCACCCGTTTTCCTAACATGAAGGTCTCATCATGCCACTTGTCAGCTTCCAAATCTCCAATAGTTCATCAGCACATGCAGAATAAATTCAGACTTTTGGAGAAGCATAGTAGTTCCTTCACAATCTGACCTTGACCCATTATTTCAGCCCCTTCCTTTTTTGTTTTTTCTCCACTACACCTTCTCACTTTGCAGAGGACGGGGTCACCCAGGCTGTGACTCAGCCAGCCCATACTATACGCTCTCCTGCTTCTGCCCTGGCCCATGGTGCCCCCTCTCTGAGGATGCTGTTTCCTCTACTCCCAGCCCCCATCCAATCCTGTCTAAATCAGGCCCTTGCTCCAGGATCCAACATTCCCTCCTCTGGAAAATAGCCCTTGCTTGCTCCCCAAGTGCCATTTGTTGCTCACCCACTCTGAGTCCCCCAAGAAAATACTTCTCAAAGTTGGGGAGATTTTAAAAATGCTGATTTCGTTGTCTACTTAAACCCAAATCTCAAGGAATGATGCCCTGGGGAGTCAGCACTTTTTAAGAGCCTCCAGCTTATTTCCATGTTGCCCAACTGTGAGAAGTGCTGCTCAAGTATTTGGTTTGTATCCCTTCAACTTTTTACTGTTAATTAGTACTTATTTATTAAGCAAATATACCCAGTGCAATAAGTATGGTCCATGTGAGAATACTACAATGAGTCAGGCCTAACATAGAGGTCCAATGCACGAAATTCATGTAAGGGGCTTGGCCCTCACAACCCCAGCTTCATCCAGAAGGTTGTCCAGAAGAAAGTCCGGAAGGTTGTTCAACTGTACGGTCTAATTAGCATATGATGTTTTTATCATTATAGATAATAATATGGAATGTGTATTGTGTCTTTTATCATGTGTTATAATAATAGACTTTAAAAATATATTATAATAAAACTAGGGTCCCATTGCCCAAAGATTTGCGCAATAGGCCTACCTTCCCATGGCTGCCAGTACCAGTTTTCCTCTGGCACCCGGGACCCAAGCCTTCTCTCTGGCCGGAGCTTTCAGTCTTCTCAGCTCAGGCCTGAGCACCACTCCTATAGCTCCCTCTGCCCCTCTGCCTCCCCTCATATCCCCCCCATAGCAGGTTTCCCGACTCACCAGTCCATTCTGCACCTGTGTATGCAAATTAACCCTCCATCTTTGTTGTGTTAATTTGCATTCTCACTCCTGATTGGCTGGTGAGCATCACAGAGTTGCAGTCAATTTGCATATTTATCTTTTATTAGTGTAAATATACCTAATGTTCCAGCCATTTGTGCACTGTTTCTACTATTCCTTGAGAATGACTATTTCTTTTTTAGCTGTATATCTTCTAGTACCTAACACAATGACTCATATTCCGTAAACAGATGGTGGTTTAAGTAATTAATACGTTTATTAATGTGTTAACTCTTGGATTCATGCAATGGTATGACAGTGGCCTAATAGATGCAGAAAGTTGTCCTTGCATTTCTGACTCTGAAACAACCTTTCATGCCATCATGGGAGGGACAAAGATTGGCGAGCCCCACACTGGCCTGTGCCCACAGCCTAGACACCACCACTGGATCCATTCCCACAGCCCCAGATGACTTCTAACAAAGGCTCGGACATAAGCATGCCTCTTGTTACTCTCTAAGAAAGTACAAACAGTTTACCAAGTTAAGTGGTTTCCAGCTCTAAGGGGAAAGAAGGAAAGGAGTGCCTTTCCCTACAGCCACTAAGAGGGTGGCCCCGAGCACTGGGTTCTATGGGATGGCAGGGTATCTGCTGCTCCCTTGCCCTGGCTGTATGCCTGGGAGAGAAAATGATAAATATGGAGCCCTCCAAAGTTTCACCTCATGTTTTAACAGATAAATAAAACTAGAATGGCTTCACACTTTACAACAAGGAGGATCTCAACTATCAAAGGGAAGCAGCATCCCTCTGAAGAAGTTCAGAGAACTAAATCGTGGCTATTTTTTTTTTTCATGTTCAAGTTTCCTGATTTAAAGCCACCTCCCCTTTAAGAAACTGGAGGACCCACAAACATTTTCCAAACATCACAGGCACATATGGCAACATGACTGATATGTTTCTGGTAAAGGTAAATATTTGAAACAGTCACCCAAGTCTCACGGCCATGAGAATTAATACAAATCACAATTGTAAAGCGCCTAAATTTTACATCATTTATCCTCCCTTTCCTTTTGTTGTAAATAAGCCTTTGAAAGGGAAACATTATTTTCATTTTGCTGGATTTATCCCCTTCTTTTTCTTTCATATCACCGAAATTCCCAACCAAAAGATAAAATAAGAAAAATCAACCTTATAGCTGAACCTATTGATTCTACCTTCCTTTCAATTTTCCCCTTAAAACGCTTCAGATGAATAATATTCCACTTCTGAGAAAAGAGAAAATTGATATCCCGGGCAAGCCATCATGCAAATGAACATTAAAAGTATCAGGGAATCCACCTTTTTGAATGATTAGCTTAAGAGGGAGAGGGGACGGATGCCCAGTAAAATCTTGACACACAAAGAGAATTCTATGCTCTTGCCTACTTCCTATTCTGGGGCCACCAGCAATAGTCTCAGCTGCAGCCTGTGAGGAACCCAGAAGCCCCCACGCTGTGTGCCCAGGCCTTTATCTCTCCAGGAGACAGGGCCTGTGTCAGAGACCTGCCTCTCCCATCCTTTCCACCAAAATGTGTGTGAGCATCCGTCCCCCTGGGCCTTTTCTTCATTGATACATTAGTCTCATCAATGTATCAGTGATTTATTGTGAGAAATCAGCATTCTAACAGTGGCCTTCTGGAAACACCTTTAGCCCACAGAAGAACTGTATCATGACAAGAGCCCAAGCCATAGAGTTGTTTGGGGTAATACACTCGCCTGGTGCCCTCCAGGTCACCCCTAGAAAGCCACTGCGTGCTTCACATCCCCTATTCGAAAAACTGAATGTCTCTTTACACAGACTCTCTCAAAGAGAGTTGTCACTTCAGGCTGCACAAACCCAAACTCTCCCAAAATCAGGTGCTTGGGGGGGAAAAAAATGAAGTACTTTTAATAATTTAAATAGCTCTTCTCTGCACATGCCCAGAACCCAAATCCCTTTCCTAACTGAAGTGCTTATATAAAAATTTGACAGCTCTTATAATTTTAAATTGCTCTACACTGAGTATGCCTAGAACCTTGATCACTTCCAAATTCAAGGGCTTATAAAAATTTGAAGCACTCCAATAATTTTAAATTGCAATGCACAGTGTAGAGTGATTTAAAATTATTGGACTGCTTCAATTTTTTTAAAAGGTCTTCAATTTGGAAGTGAGTCAAGCAGCATTCTAATACGGCGGTTTAAGACATGGTGGGCTAATCTAAAACTTAACACCTAAAAATAATGAAAATTAAACCACAGGAGACCTTTCTTTCTTTCCTTCCTTTTTCCTTTCTTTCTTTCATTTTATTTTTTTTATTAGGGTAGGGACACTCAGAATACACCTGAAAAGTTGGAAGGTGTCTGGAGAAGAATTAAAACTCAGGTTCATAGGGGAGAAAAGAAGGGAAGGAGAGGAAAAGGTGGGGGCTGGGTAGAAATGGTGCCCCAATTGTAGAGGTCCGGCCCTGGGGGTTTTAAATGGGGATCACCAAAACAACAGGAAGTGGAAAGAGCCTGAACTGAGCAAAGGAAAACTTGACTATGACTTGGAACATCCTATTCTGTGAACTTTTCAATATTTAAGAATGTAAGTTGGATAGCAGCTCCCTCTAAAAATTATTTCTTTCCTTGTTGTTTTTCTGATGAAGCTCTCAAACAAAATTCATAGATGTGCCAATCTGGGGTTTCCTCTAATGATTTGATGGATACGGTATTCAAGGGCCTGGTTAGTAATCCAAGTAGCCCCAGTCATAATCAGTTACAAGCAAAGAGTACATTTTGGTATGTCTTTCCCAAGGAGATACACACTGCTTTTTAGCTCAGAATAGACACAGAGGTCACGTTTCTTTGTTTCCAAAGTATCAATGTCCTTTTTCTCTGATCTTCTTGCCTATTTTCTCAATTTCTTTCTGCCATTCTTTCTCTCCATCACTACCTCTTTCAGCCACTGGAAACTTCACAAATTTAAAGATCAGAGTGACTTTCACTCAATGGCCCTTTCTATCTAAGCCAGAGGGCAACACTGCAGGTCATGGAAAACAATCACAGAAACAAGGTAAAGACTCAGAACAGTCTCCTTGATAAACAGCATCTGTCTGAACGGCTCCCTCACCGGGTACCACAAAGCAACCAGTGCTTTCAAACATTGTCTAAATGTGCTTTAGTCCATTTACTTGTTGTGAGCTGTTTTGCTCTACTGGCTAGATAATGTGTGTCTTAAAATATTGTGTAAATATCTATTTAAATGATAGCTTATAATGTTTCCCAGGGACCCATTGCAATCAGGGCTCAACATAAGAAGTTTACAGAAGCTGAATTTTGGCGCCCTTCTCGCCATAGTACTAAGCATGTGCTATTGTCTCCTGAATGGAAAAAAAGAAAAGAAAGAAAGAAAAAACAATACAACAGAGTTAAGATAAGGTGGGAGAAGCGCATTAAAACAAAACTATTATTCATCCAGAGACGTGAGAGTCCTAGGAGGAGGATGAAGGGAATGCAGACCTGGGCAAATTTAGGTGATAGAAAACATCTTACTGAAATAAAATCTGGAAGGAATTTAGAGAAGGGAAGTAGGGAATGGAGAGCATGTTGGGATGGGGATAGCTCTACCCACTTTTCTTCTAAGTTAGGTCATGTTCCCCTCTGCACTAGTCCAAGCTGCCGTATACAGCAACAACAACCAACCTGGGCCAGTGCCCGGTAGGACAGCTCAAAGCTCGCTGTGCTCGTTGGCTCTACAGGCTTCATCACGTGTCTACACTTGACTTATGGGAGATAAACCTGTACCCAAAGTTAAACTGTGAATTGTTATCATTTCCAAATGTGGATGATAACCTCCAATAAAGGTTTCACCTATAGTAATATTTCTTGCAATAATGAATGAATGAGTAAATAAAAGCCTATTGGCAGCACAGGATATTAAGCAGTAAAATTTCAAAACCGCCCAAATTCAAAGTAACTGTTGACGTTGTGGGGAGTTGGGAGCCTTTAAAGTAGTCTAGAGGCTGGTACAGAGTAAAAAGAAGGAAATATATACAGAAAGAGATGATGTTTCAAATCACAGCTGAATTAATAGATATGTGAAAGTAATAAGCAGCCTGATCCAGAATCTAGACCTCGATTAAGTATTCTAACTACATTATTTGGGAAAGGGACACTTTGGGGTGAACAGCCAAATGCAGGGTAACCCAAACAGTGTCCAGTTCTTCAGACTAGGAGCTAACCAATGGAATGCAGGAATAAATCTAGTCCCCTGGCTGTGCATCATCCCCATACCGGGGGATGATTAAGAATACTTTGCTGAGGAGCAAACAGATTTTTTAGGTCACGTGTCTGCAGAGATGTCACTATGTAATAAAATGACAAAATCTATCTATCACATAGGCATGAACACAGAACAATATAAAGAGGTTAACAGAAATTGATGGCATCCAAGGTTTAATTTTACAGTGAATCGGAGTCTTCGGTGATTGAAATAGACAAAGATGTATAGGGTTATCTTGTTGAAGAGGCTGCGCTAATTACTGGCACTTGTCATTTCTCCATAGCTTTATCTAAGTCAGGAAGGCTAACTAGCTTCTTCTCCCCAGTGTGCATTGTTTGTTCAGGAGCTTTTGCTGAGGAAGCTTTTTTTCATAACTGCACCTCATTATTAACAGGTTCATAAATAAATGAGTCCTAATATTTTTCTCCGTTAGCATTTATGATAGGGACATTTGGGCTACAAAAGATTACACTTGTCTTTAATAAAAATAGGCACTTATACATGAAGCCCATTAGGCCCTTGTTACTCTGGAGGAGGAGGAGGAGGAGAGGGGAGGAACGGGGTTTAAATAAAACAATCATAATAACCTGGTGTGCTGGCAGCATTGTAAATAGAGAATATTTAAGGGAGTTTCATGACTATCCTCCGCTACTCACTCTCCAGCCTTCTCGTCTAGCTCCAGCCCTCCAAGTTGTGAAGACAGTCAAGAAGAATAAAGAGCCATTCTCATATAACTAGCTAAGGATTGCAAAAGACACAAAATTATAAAGCACAGTAACCAACCTTAAGGAGATTCTAGTCTAGTGCAAGAACTGAAAACAGAATTCTAGGAAATGCTTGATCCATGGAGATCCACTGGTGTGAGGCTCTCAATGCTGTAGGATTCAGAATTGGCAAAACGTGTGTTGGGCTAGGATCATTTAGCTGTGGCCTGTGAGGACCTCAGGGCTGTTTGGGGATTTAGATAAATATGAGGATATGAGGGGGTGGTGGATATTCCAAGTGGGGATACGGACATTAAAAAAAAAAAAAAAAGGCAGAAGCAGGTAAGAAGGAAAGAGAGAGGCATGGGGTCAGGCGGGGGTGGGGTGGGGGGCCAAAGGAAGAAGAAAGTCTGAAGTATGCTCAGCTGAAGTGAGTCAGTGGTTAAGCATTGACCTTTGAACTAGGAGGTTACAATCTGATTCCAGGTCAGAGTACATGTCCAGGTTGTGGGCTCAATCCTCAGTAGGGAATGTGTAGGAGGTAGCTGATCAATGATTCTCTTTAATCAATGATGTTTCTCTCTCTCTTCCTTCCTCTCTGAAACCAATAAAAATATATATATTTTTAAAAGTTTGGAGTCAAAAATTCTGCCAGAGAATGTCCCACTATTACTGTGGGAAATAATGCTGAATATGTGCCTTGAAGCTCAAGATTGGAGCTGGAAGTTGATCTGAAAACATGAAATCTCTTTAGCTCATAATCAAATGAAACCCATAGTAAGCAGGGCATTTAATGAAACAACAATCAAAGAGACATCGCAGACAATAAATACTGCTACCATCCAGTCATAAGAAGATTGAACAGGAACAGCAGTAGCATAGAGAAAGGCTTAGGACCTGAGAGACATCTCAAATGAAGCCCCAACAAGACTGAATGGCCCTTGGGATAAGAGTAGGAGGAGAAAAAAAAGATATCAATGAGGATGAAAAAGCTGGGAGAGGTGGACAGATTGGTACAGAACGTCAAATACAAGGAGGAGGAATCTAAGAGAAAACCAAACCTGGTTTGGGTATGTTAAATCAAGATAATGACAGCACAGTGAAACTGGGCAAACCTAAGCTGGTGGCGTAGGACAGACTGCAGGCAATTGTGGAAGTCACAAGTGCCTGTGGGCTCACACAAAGAATGTTCAGAGGAAGATGTGGAGAGCCAGGGTCAAAGCCCTGATCTGATACCCATAGTAGTTAGACAGAATGTATGCCTGAACCATCTCCTGGCCACAGTCATGCTCTCTTGGAAGCGGATTCCACAGAGCATCATGGTGCTGCCAAAACAAAAGAAGGACTTGGCCACATCCAGGCAGGAAAGCCAGCATCCAAAAGAGCCACAAAGTGGTCCTGCAAGTTGCCAGCGGCAAACAGCATCAGAGGAAGACATGGACTCTGCTGTGGAACCAGGGGCCTGGGACAAGTCAGTGACCAGCGAAGAAGGGCATAGCCTAGGATCCTTTAGGCAGGAGGATGCTCTTTGCCTGAGCCCCTCTGGACATGATGAGTGAGCAACACTGGGGCTTACAGGGGCAAAGGCAGACAGAAAGGAACAAAGAAACCAGAGAATGAGCTGGAATACATGGAGCACCTGGATACTCTGCATCCATTCCCTGTCCAGGGCCATCCTGATTCTTTTCTGCATCATTCCGCATTAATTACAAAAATCGATGGTTCCAAATGTCTTAGTGTGTTTGTGTGTGTAACTTTAACACTAAAAAGAACAATGCACCTCAAAACCAATGCCTGGCACTCATCATAAAATGTCAGACACTCCATGATATAAAAATTCACATTTTATTAGAGCTGAAGTAATAGCTGACTCTATGATAGTTTAGAAAAGTCCTTGATTAGGGTGGAAAAACCCTGGATTTCCCTCTGACTAATTGGAAAAAAAAGTAAGCTTTCTTCAAAATGTAACAAATGTACTGTGTTCTCTCAGGACATCCCCTGAATAGGGGGAGGAAAAGTAAACTATATCCATCTACCTACCTATTATCCTGGCACTCCGCAAAATTCCAGCAGGTCTCTCAAAGATATATATGTTTTTTTAAGGCACCCCTCCTTCTTGAGGACATCTATTTTGCACTTGCAGCCCCTACATTTGCACATGAAAAAATCCATCACTGTGTATACAAATGCCAAATTGCAATGCAAATAGGCATTTGTGTGCCCAATTACCCATTTTGTGTGTTTGCAAAACGGATGTGCCTGCAAATTCTGCAGGTGTGAGTTGGTAGCCTGCTGGAAAGTTGGCTCCCACTGAGTCAGCACCAAATAAGGTGCTGTCTCCTGACAGTGAGGCTGAGGGGACAGTCCTTCAATGTGGTACCAGGTGTGGACAGCAAGTGGAAGGTCCGTGCAGAGAGGAAGACAAAACAAATAAATCTACAAAGAAAAAAGAACCTTGGACCTACAATCTATGACTGGGCAGGTCTTGGAAGAACTCCCATTTCCCCCTGGTGTGACCTTCAATCCCTTTAGTGCACAGCTTTTTATTGAAAAACCCCATTCTTTAAGTTTTATTCTACTGTGGTAAAAACACTCAAGTTTTTTAAGGGTACAAAACAATACTGCTGACTATAGGTGCAGCGTTGTACAGCAGAGCTCTGGAATGTATCTTGCTTAACTAAGACTTAAGCTCCTTAATGGGTGACACCCCATTTCCCTCTGCCCCCTCCTCACCCCTGGCAACCCTCATTCTACTCTTTGATTCTGTAAGTTTGACAATTTTAGATGTCTCATATAAGTGGAATCATGCAGTATTTGTTCTTCTGTGACTGGCTTATTCCACTTAGTATTATGTCCTTAAGATGCACCCATGTTGTTGAATATTTCTGGATTTCTCTCTTCTTTTGAAGCTGAATAATATCTCGCTGCATGTATGTGCCATATTTTCTCTATCCATTCATTCCTCAGTGAGCATTTACATTGCTTCCACATCTTGGCTATTGTGATTAGTGCTTCCGTAAACATGGGACTGCTAATACCGCTCTGAGACTCAGTCCTTTTGTATAGATGCCCAAAAGTGGAATTGCTGGTAAGGTAATCCTATTTTTAATTTTCTGAGGAGCTTCCATACTGTTTTCTATACTAACTGTACCAAATTTTTCAGGATTAGCATCAATACTTGGAGGGCTGGAGCTAGAAGAGCACTGTACTGGGAAACCCTGTTTTTCAAAGCATATTTTACATCTTTTTGAAGGGTGACTCTAAAATAGACATCCCAACCAGCACTTGAAATAGCCTGATAAATCCCAAAGCTTCACCTGGTTGATCCTCAAGCCCATTACCTTCCCCCTTTCTCTTTCAGAACTCTCAGGCAGCTGACAAGAGCCCAGAACACTCTCTCTTCACTTACGCATGAACTACCCTATAGCCAACTGCCACCCAGGTGAGCCACTGCTATTTCCTCCCAATGTCCATTATGATCACAGCAAAATTTCTGCCCCAAATGATGATGGGAAAGTTAAAAGAAGGGCATAAATAACAACTATGGGTGATCCTTTATTTGCTTGTATTTGTTTTTTTGTTGCTTCTGAGATAGGTCAAGCTCAAAAATGGAATATCCAGGAACCCAATGTTTTCTTGGCAAATCTAGATAGCCTGGTCCACAAATTCTTCACTGCACTTTTTTTTTTTTTTAAACAACATGGCTGATCAAAATTAAAATTAGATAAGGTTTTATTTTCTTAGGGTGCCTGACTATATGAACATCATGTTAAAACCATTGTTGTCATCATATAAATTTCATTTTTAATCCCTGTTTTTGTATTGAATGGACCTCTAGCTTTAAAAGAAAAAACAGAGCAAGATATAGGCAACCTGCTTAATCATAAAAGTACCACTTCCTCTAGGATGTCAGTAATTCTCAAAATTGCCTTAGATATTTGCTAGATATCAGAAATGGGTAATGTAGTATTTTAAGTGGCAGAAATGCATTAGTACTATGTAAGTACATGATCCTTAATGTACTAATCTCGGCAATATGTGTAATAAGGACTTTCAGTAACACTTATTTTAAGTGTCCTCTGAGAAATGCTAATTTACAATGAAACACCTATGGAAGTACATGTGACATCTACATGAATACCAAATGAATTCATTTTGATCAATGCTATTACAATGAATATAAAATGAATTCACAATGGTAGGCCATTTAAAGCCTTACCAAATTTTCTTTTAATAGTACATGTGCTGTAGAGATTAGCATATATTAAGAATCAGATTGAATAAGTATACACACATATATATACATACACATATTTATACACACATATATGCCAAAAATATTTGTCCCTGATAATTACTTCATTAGCAAGTACCCTTTAAAAAAACATTCTATTCACACACATACACACACACACACACACACAAAACCTCATATGTTCAAAATGAAATGTCATGTCGACAAAATTGCATACTGGACATAAACAAATACATTTGCATTATGAGAGCAAGCAAATAAACAATCTTTGTGGACTTTAAATTTGACAAAACATGTTTCCAAATTTAGATCTTGAATTTTTCTGACTCTTTCCTGATGACAATGGTTGGTAAATTAATTCAGATTACCTGTTAAAACTAACATGTGACTTTTGTGGCTAGTCGAAGACAATCAATGTAAGGTGGACAGATGTATGAATGGATATATGAATGAGTAGATGACAGTAGATAGTATATTTACATATGGTCTCTCACAGACTGAAGTTTTAATTTAGAGTTTCCAAGAAACCAAAATCTGTAAGATACTGTGAATTGTCCATTATTTCTTTCTGATAATAAACTAAGATCCATAGATGGTGAGCACTCAACCTTGACTTAGGCTGACTCACACAACCAGACATCAATCTACAAGAATGGACTTTGGAAGACTGAAGCTCGGTACTCTTTAGAGTTTTAAGGAGCTAATACGAGCAGGCCAACATTGGCCTCCTAGATAAAACCAAACTGTGAATCAGTCCCACTGCAGATCACAGGAGATTTCAAATACATGCATCAAATTCCTGTCCATACTGGGCATGATCTGCACACCTGAACTAGACTTCAAATAATAATTAATTCCTGTCCATCTGTATCAGTTCCTACCTCCTCGATACCATTCACATGCCTTTCCTCCTCTTCCTCTTCACCACCACACCCCATGTCAGACTTCCATCAAGTCTGGCCTGGGTACTTGCAGTAGCCTCATAAATGATCTATCTCCCTGACTCTTGGCCTCCAATTAATCCTACACATTACCAACCAGATTATCTTTCTAACAAGCAATTTGGATCAGGTGACTCCTCTATTCAAAATTTCTCAGTGGCTCCCTCTCACCTACAGGATTAAACAGAACACCTTGTGGGGCATCTGTGGCTCAGCCAACAATCCACCTGCATCTCCGCCCACCACCTCCTACACATTCTTCATGTTCCAACAGTGCTGAGCTACTACTGTGTCTTCCTGCATGCTTCCTTCTGCCTGGCATGTCTTCCCCTCACCTGTTTGCCCAAAAAACACCTGCTCGTTCTTTGAATTTTAGCTCAGAAGCTTCTTCCATGAGGCCTTTCCTGTCCCCCTGGCTGCCATCTGAATCCCATAGGCTCCACGATGGCATTTTCACACGGAATTATAATATTCTGCTAACATGTGCATAGGGTAACTAGTCTATAAAATCTTAAGCCAAGAACAATATTTTATTTATCTTTGTCTCCCGAGCCATTGCCCAGTGTCTAATGGGTAATGCCTAGTCAATGGATGTTGAGTAAATAAACTTGTCTTCTAAAAATTCTTTTGTCCTTCCTGATGTCCATTCTTTAAGGAGACATTCAGAAACCTGTGGTCACAAGTGCCTCAGAAGCATCATTCTGATTTTAATTGACTCGGTGAGCACATTCCAAATGTGTGTGGGCAAATGTGTGAACTTGAACATCCAAATCATTCTCTAATATCCTAAACCTCCTAGGAAATCAAATTACTGTAACATTAACCTAGAAATAAAAATAGCTAAGACATATTCATCACCTGCTATGTGTTGGGCATGGTAGTGACTGCTTTACATGTATTACTTCATAAAAATCTCACAATTGCCACATCACATCATTATTATTAGCCCCACTTTACAAATGGAGAAATCAGGTTTCAGAGAAATCAGGTGCCTTGATCAAGGCCACAGGCTAAGAAATGAAGAACAGGGATTAAAGCACAAGCTGGTTGGCTCAAGTCCTAGCTCATTACCCTTCCCAGGTGTGCCAGAAGCTTCTACAGTTCTGGGGATAGAGAACCTATAAACTCCAGGGAGGAGATCCCAGAATTTAACTATAAAAGTCAAAATAAGCTCGGTCACTCAACCATCATCCTCTACTGTCATTCCTCCACCATCAATAAGAAAAGTTGATTTTGCCATAAAAAATGTTGGATTAAAATCCTCTCATGCAGGAAGGCAACTGGGAGGTCAAAGTGTAATGGTTTTACCTGTTTATCTTGATAATTGGGAGGTGAAGTGTAATGGTTTCATATGTTCCAGTGGATGTTCTCCTCCTCCCCTTCCTCCTCCCCCTCCTCCCCCTCCTCCCCTTCTTCCCCCTCCTCCCCCTCCTCCTCCTCCTCCTCTTTCTCCTTCTCCTCCTCTTTCTTCTTCTTCTTCTTCTTCTTCTTCTTCTTCTTCTTCTTCTTCTTCTTCTTCTTCTTCTTCTTCTTCTCCTTCTTCCTCTCCTCCTCCTCCTCCTCCTCCTCCTCCTCCTCCTCCTCCTCCTCCTTCTTCTTCTTCTTCTTCTTCTTCTTCTTCTCCTTCTTCCTCTCCTCCTCCTCCTCCTCCTCCTCCTCCTCCTCCTCCTCCTCCTCCTCCTCCTTCTTCTTCTTCTTCTTCTTCTTCTTCTTCTTCTTCTGAAAAGGTTTGCTACCTAATTCTTAAAAATCTCATTTTCACACAATTTCCAGCATTGTCCTACTATCCCTTTTTTAGAGAGCAAACTGGTACCAGTTCCACTTTCTGCTCTCAGGAAAAGAGAATTTATAAGTCTGACATATTTGGCTTCTGGTCTTTACTTGATGTTCATAATTGGGTTTGGTTGTTTCTGTCTTTCTTTCTTTCTTTTTTCTTTTTTTTTTTTTTTTTTTTTTTTTGTGTGTGTGTGTGTGTGTGTGTGTGTGTGTGTGTGTTTGTTTTCCTGGAAAATGTCCTAGGTGTACTGAAACTAAGTTCTTGAAATGAACTGCTCACTTTGAGACTGAATAATTTATTTTTTAGACAGGAAAATAAAAAGCATAACATTTGTTTGTTTCTGGAATGAACTTAGCTTCCAGCCAAGTTCAAAGGGGGGCTGTGGAAAGGTCCACTTCTAGAATTTTGGGACACCTCCATCTGGCAGCCAATATTGCTGGAAGGCCGAGGCGGATGGATAGCACCTCCTTACCTGGTGCCAATCCACTCCCTTTGCAATGATCAGAGCAAGGGAGGCATCTCTTATGTTTTTTGTAGACAAAAGCTGTAGCTTCTGCAGGTATCCTTAGAGGTCTGAGAGAATTTGGCCAATCACAACCTCTTGCCACTCCCCATTAGGAGTTGCATTTTCCCCCCAATTTGGTAGGGTCTAATATCCAAGAGGAAAATTAAATTCCACAAAGCTGCCAGTGCCTGCAGATGCTTCTCAGCAGCAAATCAGTACATACTTTGGTATTAGCAAGGGGAAAAAAGTACGTACTCCAAAGAAGGAATTGTAACTTTGGTTTGGGTATGTTGTGGGGGTTGAAACAAGATATTTGAGCTATAGGTTTCAAGTCCTGATTCTTTTTCTCCACTTCTAAACTACCAAGAAACTCCCAACCCAAATATTACCTTTGCTGAGATGTCTTCCCCTAATCCTGCTTCCTAAGTACATAATGTTTGTCCTCTGGTTCCCAGGAAACTTCATGTGCTGTCCATTTTCCTACTCTCCACAATATACTAAAATTATTTACTCACATAACTGAAGCCACTGAAGACAGGGACTGTGCCTTATTTGTGACTGTGTTCCCTTGCTTTCTTGGCACATAGTCTAGGGGTCAGCATATTTTCCTCTGTAAAGGGCCAGGTAGTAAATATGTTAGGCTTTCTGGATAATATTATCCCTGTTGGAACTGACACTATAGTAAAAAAGTACCTACAGACAATATGAAAACAAATGAGCCTGTTGTTAACCAAAACTTTATTTACAGAAGCAGGTGGTTGGCCAGATTTGACCCAGGGGCCATAGTTAGCAACTTCTGACACAAACAACCCAATAAAATTTTTAAAAATAAAAAGGAAGGGAAGGAAAGAGGGAGAGACCAAGAAAGGAAGGGAGAGGTTACAGAAAGGTGGAGAGGGAGAATAAACCCAGAAGGAAAGGAAGAGTGAGACAAAATTTGATATTCTTCCCAGATGGTAAAGAGCTATTCCCAGTGAGTTTCCCTTCAGTAAAGCATTTAGTCCATGAGAAACAATTCTAATTAGAATCCTCCTATTATATTTCACATCGTATTCTCTACATGTAAATCTTCCAAACAGTTCTCTGTTTTGGCAAATCATTATTTCCCATTTATGAAGACAAAGCATAGTTGAAGGGCTCTGCTGCTGGCTTATAACTACAGCCTGCCTACAGGTGTCATATTTTATGCACAGAAAAGAGCATTGTCCTGCCACTCTCTGTGCTGCCACTATGACTGCCTGGAAACAAATGACTTTTGACTGCTGATCAGAACCACACTTTAATCAGTTACTGGCCTATGATCAATAATTAATCATGCTATTCTGTCTAGGTAATAAATAATGGGGAAAATAGCAATGAATATATAGTTGGCCAGATTCTCCCTGGGGCAAAACAGAAAAGGACTAGCATGAAAGTCTGTCTGAATAATCCTGTGGATTCTCAATATACAGCTTTAGCTGAAATTCCAGGAGGGTTAGGGCTGTGAGTAGAGGAAGGAGACTTGTCACCGTCACCACCTCCCCTCAGGACTAACAATTCCTGCTTGGGTAAAATGTGCCTGTGCTAAGACAACTGAAAAGGGAGCCTGACTGCAGTGTTTCACAGGTACAGGGCTGGTGCTCCTCCCTTGGTGGGCAAAGCAGTTGAGCGGCAGAGGAGTACAGAAGCACCTTGCTTGATACCGTAATGGATATAGGCCAGAAGTTGTGTGTCAAGTGCAATCTTACACACTGAATTCTGCAGGAGTTCCCGGTAACTTTGCTATGGAAAATAATCATCCATCTGACTATTTACCCTTCTGTCTATGTGTTTCCCATCTTCTTCACTCTCAATCAATTAGTGAAGGGCTTACTCCTGGGTTATAAAAATAGACATCCGAACCCTCTTTAAAACTGCCCCAGCCACTTTAGAACTACACACCTAAAAACGGTACCTTTTACAAGCAATGCTGTCCTTGAATAAAGCAAGTTGGACTAAGTAAGCTTGGTTCACTAAGTGTCTAATGAGGCAACTACCCTACTCTTTCCTATACACTCATGACTTTCAAAAGCAAGAGGAGCAGGAGAAGCTCTCAAAGCAGTGTGTACCCCTATTAAATCAGATGAGTAGATTCACCTGCTAAAAGGCTCAGCACCCTACTTTCTCTCCTGAGAGCTTCAGGATGACTTTCCAAAACTTCTTGGAAGCAGAAGCAGAATCCACCTCTTGTGAAAGAAAAATGAATCTAGACATGATGGTGTCAGGCCACGTTTACCCCTCAGAAAGATGAAAGGTTAACAGGAAGCCATCATGTCATCCAGAAATTCAGATGGTTAAGTATCAACCAGGCAGCAGCACCTTCAGTTGATTTGGAACCCGAGTGGAGGAAAGTGGGCATACGCATGCGCACGGGAGCTCCACGCTACACCGAAGCGACGACATGGGAGAATCCTACTTGGCTTGTTGGCCACCCTGACTGGCTGCCTTCGCTGAATTGGAGGGGACTTGCAGCCACTTCAGAGGAGGGGACACAGCCAACACAAACCAAACACAATCTGCTTCTCTGTGAATTGCAAGCAATTCCCCAACTGCCTGAGCTAATGGTAAAGAGCAGTAGAGCAGATAACCCAATACGGTGGATAATCTCAAAATCATTTTCCATTTGGCTTGTGGAATGAATTAAATGATTTGTTTCGGCTTCAGCAGATTTACCTTCCTAATTATGGTTTTTGTTAGGCTAGAAACATTCAACATCGCGGGATATTGCCAGGAATTTAGAAAGTATGGCATATCATAGCCATTTGAGAGATCAGAACAGAGGTCACCTGAGGTTATCGACATCTATTGAGGGCCCATTGTGTGCAAGTTACTCAAGGGGACAGAAAGTGATTAAATATTTGTCTCCTGCAGTCAGGATTGTAACACAGTAAACAAGATCAGAGCCAGAGTTTTAAAGATATACCTTAGAGATAGCTGGTTATATAAATGCATGGAAAGCCTGACAGTTCTATTCATGGGATCTCCCTAGATGTTCTATAAATATTTGTTGAATAAATGAATGAATGGATGAACAAGGCATATTTGGAAAGAAGTCCAGGAAATAGTTCCAACAGCAAGCATTCCTGGGCTGCTAAGAAAAGGCATTGTCCGCTAAGGTGGTCTGAAAAATTGTTCCTCTAAATCAGAAGATCCTAGAAGGCAGGTTGCATGGTTCTCAAGGCTTTCCACAGGGGGAGAACACAGTAGATCCTCTCCCCACCTTGCTTAACCCTCTTCTCTTGGATTAATCCTCCTCATCTTTTAGATCTCTACCTAATACCTCCTCCACAAGGAACTCTTTCCAACCCCACACTAGGTCAGTCCCCAGGGATAAGCATTCTTAATATCCTGCACTTCACCTTGGGAGCACTTTATCCAACCCAACGTAAACACTTATCTTTGCAGTATCTGTTGAAAGGCTGTTTCCTCTGAAAGAACTTAAGCGCCATGGTGGCAGGGAGAATGTTTGTTCTGTATTTGCAGAAGGTAACACAGTGATGCATACAATGAGGCTAAATAAACATTTGTGGGGCAATGTATTGAACCAAAGGAGAAAGACTTCTAACTGAGCCCTAAGGAATGGGTAGGAAATACTTAAATGAAGAAAAGGGAAGTCTGTTGGAGTCTCAGGATAAGGAGCTCACCTCTGCTGCCACAGAGATAAAAATAAACAGGAGAATTTCAAAGGATCATTACTAGGCTGCTTCATAGCGTTGTAGTAAGGGTTAAGCATTATTTAACAACAACGGTAAAAATAATAGCTACCATCTATTGAGTCTTTTCTATAAGATAGTTTAATGGATTATCTCACAGGCTCTCACAGCAACCCTATTAATCAGTTATTATCATCATTTTACAAAAAGGTAATTGAAGCCTACAAAATGTAAGGTTACTTAGTAAATATATGGCCACCATTTGAACCCAGGCCTATTTATCTGGAGGACTCCAAAACCCATGATCTTCACCATTAAGCAAATGAGGTATTGTATTCAAAAACATTTTGTCAATTGTAGAGCACTTGGCTGCCATAATGTGTGAATACATGGAAACACTCAAGCAACTGACTGACTAACCAACCAAGAAATCCTGATTTGAATAGAAAGATTAATAAAAGTCCAAATATTCTATTATCTAAAGGACAGAAAATCTCATTGATGCCCAAATAAGCAGGTGAGAGTGGAAACATCCATGAAAGTTGTCTCCAACTAACTAGTTTAGCAAATTTGTTTTTGTCTTTGATTTTGTTTTCTTTTCTGCTAAAGCTCAGGTGACAGAATAAATATGAAGACCCAAGTGGCCTTTCTCAATAAGTTCAAGGCTAACTGGTCCAACTAAAAGCAACTGTTAGAATAGATGTGATGCAAGTGTGCAAACCCTGGGATGGCCAGAATTGTCAAGTTGTTGGTGTGAAGACGCCTAGATCTCTAGATCGTAAGCTCCAAGGAGCGGGGTCTCATCTGGTGCCAGCACAGTACAAAGCATACAATGCATTTACAATGATGGGATGAAGGAATGGCTGCTGAAGATTCTGTTAATTTTCACTATCAAAGGTTAAAGGGACATTGAAACCCTAGATATGTTGATGGTCATGATAATTGTCTGGGTAGAACATAAGAAACACAGGATACTTTAGGAGGCAGCACGCCTAATAGATTTGGCTACATTTTGAATATATATATATATATATATATATATATATATATATATATTGATATATATTCTATATATAAATACTTGAATATATAAAGTACTTATTATACAACAGAATGATAAACAGATATCACAAATAAGTGCACTAAAAATTTCTATTCCTTGGTAACTGGATACCATTGACACATCCTGATTGGCAGCGGCTCCTAGACCATATCGACTCTCAATTAGCATTTGTTAGTATTATTATTAATAACGATCACATGTTTAAATATCCTCTCAGGAGATGCCAATGGATTTTCATTCTTTAAAAATGAGGACTTGAGAAATGATTTATTTTAATATGTCTGAAAGATATGCCGCTGAAAATCATAACACTTCTATTTGTCCTTTAACGACAGCCATTACCTCCTACACAGGTATGCCAGGGTAGAACACAGAGATTTTGGGGTGTGTGTGTGTGTGTGTGTGTGTGTTTAGCAGATCCTGGAGGTATTCTGGGAGCTGGGTGCAAAGCACAGGAAAAATAAAATAAAATAAGTCACCACCTCAGGAAGCATTCCTCAGATACTCTGGCTTTTGAGACAAGTGAAATTATTCCCCGCTAATTCATACACCAATGAAACTGGCCAGTTGGCAAGTCCACAATTAATGTGAATGCCAAGTGGGAAGGCAGCTTTGTTTCATCTCCGAGAACACTTCGCTGAGCAGCAGCCTCCCCAGCTGAAAATGCAGGCAGTGTCTCTCTTTTAACTTGCAGCAGACGCTGGCATTTCTTCATCTCTATTCACTCTATCATTATGATGCATTATACAATGTAATGATGTAATACACCGGAAAGCCGAAATGTGCGCGCCTTGCCAAAAATAATAAGAAAAGTATACAATTATTTTCTGCTATGAAAGCTACTATCACTATCATTTCATCCTTCCCGGCCAAAATGAAAGCTTCCCTAATGGCTCCGAGTCTCTTTATGCTCGTGAATTGAACATGAATGTGAGAACCAGGACATCACCTCGCCTGCACTGAGTTAGAACTTTTAAAGGATGTAAACAAATTTATCACTTGAGCATGGCGGGCTGGCTCCTAAATCTGCTCCGGCCATGTTTTTGAGGGTGTGATTTCTGATGTAATTCTAAACGTTACCAAGCCTTTATTTGTTAATAACAAATTTTCCTTAAAAGGGTCTGCCTTTTCATGTTTCATTAGCATTAACCTACAATCACAAGCCACCGTTCTGGGCAAGAAGCACATTTCAGGGAAAAGTCACCGTCTGCTGGTAGCTGCGTTTGTGGCTGATTAAATCAAAAGGAATCAAAGTAATAAAACTTCAGAATAAAGCCAGCTAATTGCTACATTTCCCCCCTCCCCCTTACTAAGTGCTATTTTGAGTTACAGAAGCAGAAAATTGTCTTAAAAATTAGGTCTTTTTAATGCTTCACAAGGAAATATTCCCAAAAGGTTGCAATATTAAGCAGACTTTTTCCTCCCATTCCTCCGATTCTATTCTGCCCCTCTTCAACAGCCCCCTTTTCCCTGCCCCCATGGATTTTCTGGGTAGATTTTGTACAGCATATCTGATGTTATTCTATCATCCGGGTCAACCTCTTATAAATCAGATCCAGTCAGAAGAAGGGAATCACATCCTGACCGTCCAGCTTGCTGGCAGAAACCCTGGCGACTTGGATTGCAGGGACATTTCAAAATTTTGTCAGTGCGGTTATTATCATTGTAATTGGGAAGTGGTTGATGAGATGGAGCCCAGAGACAAATTTTTTTACTTATTATTATTATTTTTGTTAATCTTCACCCAAGGATATTTTTTCTCCATTGATTTTTAGAGAGTGAAAGGTGGGGACGGGGAGAGTGGAGAGAGAGTGAGAACTAGAGGGAGAGCTAGAGTGAGAGGAGAAAAACATCAATGTGAGAAAGACTCATTGATTGGTTGCCAACTGGGGCCAGGGGTCAAACCTGCAACCTAGGTATGTGCCCTTCACTGGGAATCAAACCCCCAACCCTTTGGTCTACAAGCCAGTGCTCTAATCACTGAGTTCACTGGCCAGGGCCAGCGATGAATTTTAAGGGAACGCAGGGACCAGAGCAGGGCCGTGCTGCCATCCACTGTATTGCATCTCCAGCTTGGAGAAAACTGCCTGACAGAGCTCACTCTCAAAACCCAGCCACAGATCATAAAGCTGCTAAGTGGGCTGGCCACCGCTTTATGCTGAAAATTTGTGGGATGCCATCTTTTGCCTGGCAAAATTAGTAGGAATGCTTAACGTAATTAATTTTTATACTAAACACGTGTTGTTATTTTTTTTTTTTAATGTACAATTACCAAACCATCGAAACCACAGTAGAGCACAATCAGATGTGCCTGGAAACACATAATTGACATAAAGAACGTGCAGGAAAATAACATGAAAACATAAAATAAACGGTTATTGCTGTTTAGAATCTGCATTTAAAGAGCGGAATTAATCATAATTATGCATTATTAGCTAATAATTGGGTGGAAGCATACAGGGCATATCTTGTTTATTGTTGCTGGTGCTGCTATTGTTAACATTATTATTAATTCCCATGGAAAATTTTACCAACCTGAGATTGTTTTGAAGCATTCCCAGTGATTCCTCAGTGCACACAGCCTGTGGAGCATTTGGCCTTATCCACTCAGCATAAAGCACAGTCACCTCTGGGGAAGACCCCAGAAGATCCCAAACCTCTCACAAGAGCACACTAGCCGGTGTAGGGCATGTTTTCCCATCCAGAAGCAAGGTAAGGAGGGGCAGAAAGTGAAGAGGTGCGGATTGTTCATGCAGAGTGAAAGCAGCCTAAAGCAAAAGCATAACTATGCCCAGTCACACTGCTCCGAGCGTTACTCATATTGTTTCTTCATTCATTCATTCCCTCCCCCCATCTCTCTCTCTATATATATACATATATATGTATATATACACACACATATGTGCATGTATATGTATACACACTCACATAATCCATGTATAGATCATCATGTTTATATTCTATTGCATATATATGAGTGTGTAGGTGTATAGTATACACACATCTATATATATATAGGGTGTCCCCAAAATATATACATACACTTTGAATAATTATAAAGGTAGTGCTTATTAAAATACATTTCATTTTCAAAATTGAGCTATCACCTGCTAAAGTGTGTATACATTTTTGGGGACACCCTGTGTGTGCATGTGTGGGTGTGTGTCCTATATAATAAAGCCTTAATATGCAAATTGACCAAACATCAGAACGACTGGCAGAAGGACACCAGGGGGCAGATGCTCAACACAGGGAGATGACCAGCAGTGGCAATGAGGGGCGGGGCCAGCCAGTGGGTGATGCCAGGCTGCCAGCCAAGGCTGGTGTGTGTGTGGGGGTCCTGATCACCCTGCCTGCTGGTCACCACCCCACAAATGGCCCTAATCACTGGCCAGACTAGGGACCCTACCCTATACATTGGGAACAGTCTCTTAAATTTAAAAATTATGCCCTAGCTAGCTTGGCTCAGTGGATAGCATGTCAGCCTGCAGACTGAAAGGTCCCAGGTTCGATTCCAGTCAAGGGCACATGCCTGGGTTCTGGGCTTGATCCCCAGTAGGGAGTGTGCAGGAGGCAGCCGATCAATGATTCTCTCTCATCATTGATGTTTCTATCTCTCTCTCTCTCTCTCTACCTCTCTTCCTCTCTGAAGTCAATAAAAATATATATTTTTAAAAATAATAATAAATAAAAATTAAAATAAATAAAAACTAAAACCTGGCAAAGTACTCTGACACTGAAAAAACAGGATGATTCAGCGATGACATGCATGGACTCTGGCTTGAACATTTTGGGGTCAGCCCTGATTCTGACACTTATAACTGTGTGATAAAGCCAATTACTTCACTTCTCTCTGCTTCAGTTTTTCCAACCATAAGATGGGGGAAATAGTACTACTGTCTCATAAGGATCATAAACTTCTTATAATCAGGGCAAAATACATACAACAGCAAGATGCCTTTCACCTGTATGAAAAGTATGGTCACTGGTACATGCAGCATCCAGGATTGCGAGATGGATGTCCAACTGCCAGTTTAGGTCCAACATCCCTAAGGGGTCCCGAACTATGAGAGGACATAGGCTGGGCTGAGGGACCCCACCCCTCCACGCATGAATTTCATGCACTGAGCCTCTAAAATGTGTATGTGTGGGTGTGGGTTTGTGTGTGTGTGTGTGTGAGAGAGAGAGAGAGAGAGAGAGAGAGAGAGAGAGAGAGAGGTAAGACATGGTGGCAGCTAGCTTTTTAGTGACTGTTGATGGCCAATAGTTTATATATACTATAAATTGTATTTGTATCACTGAGGTTTAAAAGATGAAAAGCTTCATGAAATACAGAACTTGCCAACTTCTGGCTTCAGCACTCCAGGACAGTGACCTCAGACTGCCCAGTCCAGTTCTTTTACTTTGGACAATGTCAAGTGTCTTATGATCAAATCTTATGCCATGAAACCATGAAGACTAAATGACAGTCCTCAAACAGTCAAAAGAACCAGTTAGAAGGTGAAAAGTTTGCTGACATAGCCAGTTTTCTTGGCCTTATGTGAAGTACAATAACTTTTATGATGGATTTTTTTTATTTATTTCCCCCCATTTTTGTGTCACATCAACTGTCAAGGGAACAAGACATAGAAAAGAAAATAACCAAAATGGTAAAGACAGGAAGAGAAAACAAATACAAAAATAAAAACAAAGTTGCTCCTTCTTCACAGACAAGGGCTACCTTCCCCCTCATTGCACCCTGTACCCTTGCTTCCTGAGGAGCTCAGACCCACGCAACTGCATGTGGTTACGTTGCTGAGGATTTCCTCGCCCAGACTCCCTGGGCCTCACGTGGGTATCCCAGGGGCAGGGTGGGTGCGGAGGAGTGCAGAGCCATGCTCAGCCTTCTCTGAAGAGTTAATTCACTGCTGACACTGAAATGGAGTCTTACTCACTCAACCACCTCATGACTCCGAAGCTTGACTTGATCAAAAATGTTAATTATGTTTCTCTTTAACATGATTTATAGGACCTCAGTGACAGCGGGCGAAAGTTAATCCATGCAGGTAAGATACCCGTCGGGGGACTGACTCCAGTTTCCATTTCCCACTAGGAAAATGTGGTCCACTCTCATTCCCTCCCCAAAATCCGGGACAAGTCACTCACTGGCATGTTATGCCTCCAGCAGTCAGTAACTTTTTAACTATAAAATTTAAAATAATCGGGGGGAAAAACAACCAAAAACAAGCTTGCATTTGAATCAATGTGTCATCTCTGAGTGCCTCTGCTCAACAAATGGAGGCGTTGACAGCACCTATAGGTCTCCTCTAAATAACAATCAAGCTGGTACTTGCTTTCTGGAGGGAGAAGGCCTGCTCTGGTTGTAAGCTGTTTTGTATAAGCCTGCCCCACATCCACAGAATCCTGCTTTGTGTAAGAATGTGCATTTATGTGACAGTGTATGTGAGTGTCCATGTAAGTTTTCTAAACACACGTGGAGAGGTAGAGCATTGCTTTAATGCCTGCAAAATGGGTCTGTGAGAAGCTCCCTCTTTCATTGCTGACATGACTGAAAATCTTGATTGGGAAAAGGACTTAAGGGTCGAAAAATGCATCACAAACACGGAAATAGTGAGAATTTACTTTTTTTTATGCCGCCCCCCCCCCCTCTTCCCCGACAACTTCAGGTATGATATGCTTACACTTCCCTATCTCTCCTATAAGCTCATAGGTAACCATGTTTCACTACAATTCCTGCTCCATCTGGGAAAGCCTCTTTCACAAACAAAGCCCCTCAATTCAGAGCTCCTGCCAACCTATACATTTTGTGCCTGCAACATATGCTGCGATGCGGCTTCTAGGAAACTCACAATGTTATGTTTTAAGCTGTTAGAGCATGAAGCATCAGTATAAACAGGAGTGTGACAAGACCAACCCCTTTAAAGGGGAAAGTGCAGCAGAATTCTGCACCCATTTGAAGGATGCATAGCAAAAGGGTTTTGCAGCTACTCTGAGAGGAGGGACATGGACAAAGGAGAAATGGAAGTCTGTCTCCTTTTTTTTTTTTTTTTTTTAAGCAGAGTGTCTTTGTGTGAGGGTACACTGAGCTTTGACATGAGCAATGTTTGGGTTAGTGCTGCCAGCGAGAGAAAATTCAGTCTGTTCCACAATATATATGTGTATGGGAGTATTTTTAAAAACACAATAAAATGTTATCTCTGATTAGAAAAGAAAGATGAATTCTTCTGCTAAACCAGGTAACCCTAAAAGCGTGTTAACATGAAATACTAAATAAAATGCTACTCATCTATAATAAATCTTATTACACATTTTGGCAATTTTACTACTAACATAGTGAAGGTTTCAAGCAATGTTTGAAAATAGAAATCTTAAATTGAATCATTGTTGCATGAATATATGCAAAATATTCATTTCTAGTACTGTGAGGGTTGAGTGCTTTTAAATTGGAGAAATCACTCATGACTTCACCTTTTCATGCAAGATAAAGTTGTATGTGGTAACATCATTACAATGTCATGAAAGGAGTGGAAATCATACAACAGTTCTGCCTAAAGCTAATATACAAAAAAGGGGGCTTCAATATTTTTCAATATTGTTCAATATTTAAAGGTGCAGTGCAAGACTTTAAATATATTTTAAAAAATCATTAGGCTTTAGATGTCAGGGAGGCCTTTCCCGTGCTCGGAGACTAATAAAATCATTGATGAGATCTCTTTAATATTTAACGGAATTCATGTCTTAGGTGGTTGCCTATTTTCCATTCCTGTCTCTGCATATGGGACTAAATATACATTAAAAAAAAGATTTATGAGGACATGATTAAAGATTTTTCTTAACTATAGCACTAAAATAAAACTATTTACTCAGTGATAATGTCCTAACAAGAGGAAAAAGCATTATGACATTTAAATAGGATTTTCTATCAATTCTTTAACAGAAGATAGCTTCAAAAGTAGCTAACACATTTATACATACTAACAATCAGGGAATTCAATCAGTGAAAACAAATGAGCAGATTTCTCAAATGAGTTGCCGAACCATGAATCATCAATAGAACATTAGGAGGATTGTGAGAAACTGGAAGATTTTTTTTTTTCAATGTAGAGGACAACAATAATTGTTGTTGCTCATGGATCTCTTTGCTTTTTTTCTACCCAGTGATAAAGAAAATTAGGAGCCAAAGTTCAGACTCAAAATCCTGTGCCCTGTGTGTGTGTATGTGTGTGTGTGTGTGTGTGTGTGTGTGTGTGTGCGTGTGCACCAAGAACAGCGCTCATTTAATTATATTATTTTCTTATGGTTACTCTGTGGGGAAATATCATTTATTCTAAAGTAAGGCATTCACAGGCTTAACTTTAAACCCTGTTTATGTGTGAAATTGATAGCTCCATTTCTGTTATCAAGTCACTAGTCCAGCACTTTAAAGTCATGGTCTGCAAAATAAAATTGTCTCCCTTTTGAATGTCAACCCCTAAAACCAAATATTCCCATTTATTAAAATAAAAATGTAAATTTATAAATTATCATCCTATTTTTATGTAAAAGCATTCTGGAAAGTACCACATACCATTGTCACATGGCAAACAGCCCTCCCCATCATTGGCTGTTGCTAGGCTACCAGGAAATGGAATGGACCATTGCCAATGATGAATTAACTGATGAGCCAGGATGACAGTAATCTTTGTCACTGGATGCAGTAGCTGTCTGAGCCCTGTCATTTTCTGCATTTCATGTTAAACAGATATACCTAGATTGTAAAACAATACAAAGAAGAATCTGAAAAGAAAGAAGTAAACTTTGACAATCAGAGGGAGGTAGCGTTTTATATATACATAGGAGGCTTATTGCCTTTACTGAAGAATGCGATCCAACATTCATTAGCTTTTCTTTTTAAAATTAAAACATATGAGCAAATGAAACTTTGTTTTACATCAATAAAGCAGATTCAAGAAATACCTACTGGGAAGCACTGTGTAATCTCTGTCTAAACTGTGAAAATTTCACAAAATAATCAGGATGTCTGGCCCACGATGTGAAGCATCAGGATGTGTGTAAATTTAATAGTATCTTTATTTGGAGAATTGTACAGACAATAATCATGGGCAAAATCTGGGTGTTTGGGCTTTGTACACTTTATAGGCATAAAGAACTAGTGATTAAAATGCCCAGTGAATAACATCATGTCTACACAGGACGCAAGATTTTTCCATTTGAACAAACTAATTCAATCAAATTGATTTTTTCTCATGAATTTATCTAAAAACATATCAAAGGGGTCAGTGATTTTATTCTACTTGTAGTTTCAACTTAGACCAGTCATGAAATTTCTCAAAGCTAAGGACAGAGTCTAG
The DNA here is from genome assembly GCF_964339955.1 of Pipistrellus hanaki. Lineage (NCBI taxonomy): Eukaryota > Metazoa > Chordata > Mammalia > Chiroptera > Vespertilionidae > Pipistrellus > Pipistrellus hanaki. Next base: position 30,431,560 of record NC_140514.1, read on the forward strand.
GAAGTTCTGAGCAATGATTTTTAAGGGAAGACAGAAGTGAAGTGAATGTATACTCAGAGGTGTGAGCACACATCACAGCACAAATCCACTGGAATACTAGTCAAAGAGGGAAAATGAATTTGTGAACCCAGTGCTGTCATAGAGGTATACAGGAAGTTGACAAGGTGAGACATCACCAACCAGGAAATTATATTGCAACAAACAAGGCTCAACTCCACATTAGTAGGACCAATTTCCACAAGTCAAAGAATAAAGGCTGACTAATCATATTTTTTTTAAGAAATCAGAAGAAAAAATAAAGGGGAAAGACGCAGAAGGGGCACATTTTAAATGTGGGAGAATTTAATGGTAAATGTCATGAAGAAGGAGTAGGGAGAGAGACAATATCAAGTGGAGCCAAAAGTTTCAAATGATATCTCACTCAAACATTTCTATATCTAGTTTTTTCTCAAATCAACAAAGCTCAACAATATGGATTGACATTAGTGCTGGTACACATCCATCCCCTCTGAAATGGTCAGGAATGGCACACTCATGAGGTATCCTCCTCATTGACTCTGCAGCAGCTTACTCATTATGAATTGGATTAATTATCTGGGATACAAAAAGTGGATATGAGTATGTGTGTGCGTGTGTGTGTGTGTGTGTGTGTGTGTGTGTGGTTTCAGGACAAAGGATTTGCCAATGAGACAGAAACTCTGGGGTCTTATTAGTCCCTGCATTAGTGAAAAGATGAATGGCAGGGGGTTCTTTTGGACCTAATACTTCATAACACTCAAGACCTGCTCTGTGCTTTGCTAACACATGGGTTTTTGAAATGATAGATCATAACTATAGACCCAATGTGCATGGATGTGGACTGTGCACTCTTAATATTTCAGGAGAAGTGTATGCAACCTAATCCAATCACTCTGAAAAATGTGGAGATGGAAATGCATAAAGAAAGCTGCTGGCATAAAATAGAATAAAGAAGAAATATTGATGAAGCTTTGTATGGATTAGGCAAAATATATTCATATAGCATTTGAATATATATGTATATGTGTGTATATATTCTGATCTGAGTATCATAATACATATATTAATACACATGTATACATATATACACACTAATCAATGTATTAAAATAAATCAAATCAGAAAACTTCTTTTCTTTGAAGTTAGAATAGCTTCCCATCTTCCAATATGTTTTGTCATCTCCATTGTAAAGATTTAGAAAATTATGAAAGATTTTGAATAAGACCACAACCAACACTTCAAAAGTATCAGTAAATATTGGAGGGGTAGCCTTATTAGTGGATAAAAGTTTTGACACTGGAGCTAGAACTGGACACATAAATATAAATCCCAGCTCCACCTCTATTACCTCTTCATCTCAAGCCAAGTTATTTAACCTCTTTTTACTTCTGTTTGAATTGATGAACCTTCATAGGTACGTCATCATCACCCAAAGCCTGCAGTTTACCTTAGATTTCACTCTTGGTGTTGTGCATTCTATGGGTTTGCATTATTACAGTATCATACAGAGTACTTTCACTGCCCTAAAATCTTCTTGTTTATTCATCTATAAAACTGGGATAATGAAAGATGGTCCAGGTGAAGCATTTAGAACAGTGTCCAGTAAATTGCTTACTGTCATTTTTATTTTGTTTCCATGGCCCTGAAAGGGGCAGGAACAGCTGTTGGTCTCTTTTGCCCATACAAAACAAGACTAAAAAAAAGGAAGCCAGTGGCTCTCTCGAGTGATTCTGTTGTTGAAGATTGCTTGGCTTCATTAGCTTTTTATATTTTACCTGCTAGAACTATTTGAGAGTATGCATGGTTGGAGATCTGTCAGTGTTACCCAAGGCTAGGTCCCTGAGAGAGGCTAAGGGTTGAAGCAGTAGGGACAAACTTTAATGCTTTAAACAGTTTTCAGAAGATGGGGAAAACACAAAGGAGTTCTGTGCTAGAACTCTCCTTTTAGTAGAACTAGAACATAGTACTTTGAGCTTCTGGGGCATATCTCTCTACAATTGGACCAAAATCAGTCCCTCAAAACCTTCACCCATGTACTTCTGCACCAGCAATCTATGTGAAAAGCACTATTGGAAAAGAAAATATTTGCAAATAGGATATAAAAGTGGGATCATTTTTTTTACCTAATAGACCATAATGGTCATCTCGTGATGGCATAATGATTCTCCTTAGAACCTCAGAATGGAAGGGAAACACTTGATGTCTCAGTCTGTTTAGATACAGATGCTTTCATTTCACGAGAGTGAACTGGCTGCCTGTGTGCAACTCAAGTCTGGAGAAAAGCAAATGAACCGCATGAAGTTATATACAACCAGGCCATACTGATGCTACCAGGGGAAGGAGGGAGACCTCAGGCACCTATAAAACCTTCCCCAAGAACTTATTGTAATTTAATCTTTCCTCAGAAAACCACAGAAATATATTCAGCATCATTAGAAGCCCCGATTATGACCTACAAACACCCTGACAGAAATATCTACCTAGCTAACTGAATTTCTCAGGGGTCTTTGGACTTTTGGGGTCATGTGCACAAAGCCAGCAATACCTGATAGTGGCCGTGTCTGCTTATATCAAAACCACACAGATTAGAGAGGAGAAAGGTAGCTCTCTGGTGTATTCTGGGGTTGCAGGAGAAGGACTGCGGGAGGATATTTGACTAAATTCAACTTGCTCTTTTCCTTGGATTCTAACAAGTGGACTTGTGCATGGAAACAGAAATAAAACCTTATTTTTTTTAAATAAACAAACAAAACACTTTCTGACTTTAGTCTGGTAAGAATGAAAATTCTTGACCTCGGATATAAGATAGAGTACCTCTGCCTCGTTGGTCCTCTGCAGAAGCTCCTCTACCTTTGATGGGAAGTCTGAGCTGAACGGTGGTATAGATGTGCAGGCAAAGGCCACCATTGGAAGCAGCCATGAAGATCCATGTGTAAGCAGATATGTATACACAGAAAAACAGTCATCAGAGATGAACAAAGAAACAGAGAGAACCTCAGAGGAGAGATGATGGATGACAGAAGTAAGTAGTGTCCCTTTCCACTCCCATTTCTGTGAGATGTCCATGAAGCCTTTTAAAAACACATAGTGTGCCGAAACCGGTTTGGCTCAGTGGTAGAGGGTCGGTCTGCGGACTGAAAGGTCCCAGGTTCAATTCCGGTCAAGGGCATGTACATTGGTTGCGGGCACATCCCCAGTGGGGGGTGTGCAAGAGGCAGCTGGTCGGTGTTTCTCTCTCATCGACATTTCTAGCTCTCTGTCTCTCTCCCTTCCTCCCTGTAGAAAATCAATAAAATATATTTAAAAAAAATAAAAACACATAGTGTTTTTGAGGTTTTTTAAAGCTTATTCAAATATATTTTCTTCCCTGGACCAGACGCTTTCTAAAACAAGTGGTGAGTAGTATGTAGACACACCATACAATAAACTCTTCAGTATTATCTTGATAGTCAAAGGGCTGCTCACCATCGCCTAAGAATTTCACTGCATTAATGTTGGACAAGTGTAAACACAGGCGTTCCGACAATAAAGGACTTGCAATCTTGAGAAAGTTAGGTAGCTGTCTGTGAGCGAGGCATTAAACAGCTCAAAAGAAGGGGCTATTCTCCCCCAGGCCTATTTCATGAGAGGGTGGCAGGCATACCAGCGCACTTAGGTACCACAACGATAAGCACTGTGTGAACCCAGAGATGGAGACAAAAATCAGCAAAGATGGTGAATGCTAACTGCTTTCTTCATTTGCAGCACAGCTGGCTTTACTAAAAAGTTAAGCCTGTCCAGGTCCCTAGGGACACCCCCTCTGGATCGAGGCTTAAAGAATATTACAAAGGCCTTTACTTAGGAGGAAGATGGGGGAAGCATGCTATTGCCCATCATAAAGAATCTTCTTCTAATTTACTAATCATCCCATCAAAAGACAGATGAGTATTCTGATTGATGTGTGTGGGTGTAATTAATGGATAAGCATGTATGAAGATCCATAAGTGAATATGGTATGGATTTAATTGTCAACCTTCATTAAACAAACATTTAGGATATGGGAGATTTGATTCTGAGCTCTGCCACTTTATTAGCCACATGATTCCTGGGAGTCTTACATTTCTCAGCATGAGAAAAAAGATGATACCAACCAACTTAGTTTGGTGTTACTATCCGTAAAGCATAGCACATAGTAGGTATTCAAAACTCCACTTACACAGATTAATCAGTTTCTAAATATAATCATTTTAACATAATACTCAATATTAGATGGCACCATCATAAAAGGTTTCCTTCCTGTGCTAAGGAATATTTCATTCGGATATATTTATCGGTAGTGACAAGGACGTATCTATACAAACCCAGACTATCTTAAACAAGGACATAAGAAAGAGCACAGGCCTAGTGGCTTCCATGCTCTGGCTATTAGGTAGTTGGCTAGAAACAGTAACCTGGCCCATTGCGAAGTTCATCTGATTTTGAAAATTACAAGAATTCTTATTAAATGAACTTTCTCGTGCTCATAGATGATAACCAAACTGGTACTTAATAAATTTTCCTAACCACCTTTCCACTTCAGGTCACACCAGAACGGAGTTCTCCTGCCTCCTCAGGCCCCTTTGTTTTCATCAAAACCACCTTTCTCACCCTCCCAGGCTCCACACATGATTACAACACTGCTTCCCACAGTTCACACCTTCCCCACACTCACCACGAGCTGTTTTCTATTTCTCCTCTCACAAAAAGGAAACCAAATCACAAGTAATATGGTTGACCCTTCTTGAAAAATCCACCCTGCTATTTAAAAAAAAAAAAACAAAAAAAACTAGGAAGCTCCCGATAGAGCATCAGCCTGCAGACTGAAAGGTCCCAGGTTCAATTCCGGTCAAGGGCATGTACCTTGGTTGCAGGAAAGTCCTCAGTAGGGGGTGTGCAGGAGTCAGCTGATGGATGATTCTCTTTCATCAACGTTTCTAACTCTCTATCCTTCTCTCTTCCTATCTGTAAAAAATCAATAAAATATATTTAACAAAAACAAAACAAAAAACAAAAAACAAAAACTAGGAAGCAATACTTCCACTATTCTGAATAGTGTTCCTTAGTCAACTTTTCCCCCAATAACTCCCCCTTGCTGCTAAGACAAAACGAGCAGCATCCCTTCCCCCATACCCAACCTTCCCCCCAGATCATTCTCCAAGGATCTGCCTGCAGGAAAAAGGCAATTGGAGCTCCCAGGAAGGGGCCTCTCTCTGACAGCACAGGAGGATGTGAGCCAGAGGAGCCAGCAAGGTGTGCGTGCGCAGAGCAGCGGCTTAAAGGATAACAGCTTTGCACTGGGCACAGGTCAGGGGAACTTTGGTTTGGAGAACAGGTGGGCTCCCTGACAGCCAGCAGGCAGCCTTGCTTGTGCCCACCACCATGCTAAAGCAGGCTGCTTGGCAAATCATTAGCGTCTGCTGGTTATTCAACAGAGGAAAAGTTCAAACGCACACCCGTGTTTGTCTCCCAGCTTCCCAGGTGGTAGCTGTTTCAGCAGCAACCTTTCCACTTGGTGCAGCAAGACACGGAGACACCCCCCGCGGCGGACACGGTGTTGTCTAACCGGGTGCCCACCACTGGGCCGCCGCCTCCAGGGGGGCAAAACCCACGTGTGAGCGTCTGTCTGAGAGGCTGCCATTCCCTCTCCTCGAGAGTTTATTATTGAAATGACTGCAATGTACACAAATGACTGCATCTGAAGGTGAAATTTGGTGGAAGAAATAAAGATATAATAGAATTCTTTTCTGAAATAATTTCCTGGTGCGACGTCTGTCTGAAAAAATGAAGTGAAATTACATGATGTCAAAAAATCATGTTTCAAAATGATTGACAACGTGAGACTGTTTTGCATTGTGAAATGAGGTGGAAAATTTTAATTGCATGATGGGAGGACATAATATTTATTAGAACCTTGTAACTACAGAGGACTGCAATGAAGAGGACACAATTTTAAATTTGGCATTAATACATCAAGTCTAAATCTTAAATGAACATGCAGGAGTAAAAATCCTTTATCAGAGCCTTCTCCTACAATGTATGATTAAGTTTTCAGGTTCTAATAAGTAAACAGGATTGACGTGCTGGGCAAGTCTGCTAGTCTGCATTTGTGTTCAGTTTTGAACCACGTTACCACACAACACACATCTGGGATGGAGAGAGACAAAGCTGGTGCTGGGGCAGGACTCATATAAGAAGCTGAGAAGTGGGCATTCTGCTGGAGACCTAGGATTTCAGAGTGGGGGAAAGGACTGCAAATTAAACATAGAGAAGAAGATTCAGAAAGGAAAATACACAAAACCTCCAAAACAGAGATCGAAAGCCAGAGTATCTTTAACTCAACATTGGATGCTAATCACTCTGCTGAGGAGAGCAAGTGGCAGCAGCTACATTTGTTGGTCTACTTGTCAACCTAGCAGGCATATATGCTCAGCCCCTTCTTTTTTTTTTATTGATTTCAGAGAGGAAGGAAGAAAGAGAGACAGAAACATCAATGAGAGAGAATCACTGACTGGCTGCCTCCAGCAGGCCCCACACTGGGAATCCAGCCCACAAGCTGGGCATGTGCCCTGACCAAGAATCGAACTGTGACCTCCTGGTTCATAGGTTGATGCTCAACCACTGAGCCAGGCCAGCCAGGCTGCTCAGCACCTTCTACTAACACATGGCTCCCAAAACGCAGTGCTTGATGATAAAGGAAAGGGGACTTTGCTACTACTAGTAGAGACAGTCCCAAACCCAAGGTGGAACTGGGCTTCCCCAGAACCTACGTCTGACTCTCCCAGAGGTCCATGGCTGTATTGATCAGACAGTAGCATCACTTCGCATTCCATCCTGCCCCAAACTCAAGGAAATGTTGCTTCTCAGTCTATAACATCTGCAACAATTAAAACTCAAAAGGGGATTTTTTTTTACCCTGGGGACATCTAAAATTGCCAGCATCAAAATCATTGTTAAGATTATAAGGAAAGAGAAATATAAAGAAAAGTTCTCACACCGAGCAAGAGCCTCTCTCCTTCTCTCTCTCTCTCTCTCTCTCTCTCTCTCTTGGACGTGGCTGCTTCATATAAATGTGGCAAGGACATAAATCACTAAGTGGGAAATCCTAGAGGGTCAGTGAATGGGTCTGTAACTAGTGGACCAGAAGAGGTCAGAAATTAAAATGGTTAGCAATGAGCAATAAGAAATCTGAGCAAGGCTTACAGAGGACACGGGGAAAGACACTTTATGGCCCCTTCTTTGCAGAATTGAAGAGATGAGCTGGGAGCAAAAACACAAAGGTTTGCCCAAGAAAATGGAAAGTCACCATCTTGTAGTCATTTTCTCTCTCACAGTCCTAAGCTTTGTATTTTCTCTTTATCCCAATGTATCAGGGACTTCAAAGACTGACATCTGATAATATGCATACAAACATACACCTTCTTTTAAAGCATCTTTGCTTTCCTCTATGTGATTGGTGGATAAAAAATTCCTACCATATAAATATAATACATTTTCATATAGCCTCTATATTTGTTAGCCCAAATAATTTTCTTTCTGGTAGCAAGAGTAAGTGTTCCAGTAAATGAATGCCTTATTCATGTATACTAGTACACCAGTAAGGCAAGACCTAAGATTCTTTAAATGCATCTTTCCCCTCCCAGAGAACACAGTTTAAATAGTATGGATTCAAAACTTTGGAGGCCTCTGAATTGCAAACCACCAAAGACTTATCTTCCACCTGCTCATATTGTTCACTGCATTCTGATCAGAGAGGGAATTTGTGTCTCTGAACCAACTGATATAAAGTGCACAAGAACATCACAGAGTAATTACGAAGTTTATGACATCATCTTAATATTAAAAGGGAGAGAATGGAAGACCCCAGATAAATGTGCGTTTTCCCTTTTGGGCAAGCATTAATGGATACTTACAATCTGTGTTCTTTTGTTTGGATGTTACAACCAATAGTAAGACACTTTTATGTCTATAAATAAAGACTAAAGTTGAATAAATCCAACAAACCCCTGAGCCTGCACTTGGAATCTGGATTCCCGTTGAAGGCCAAGATTTATGAGTCATTCACAGAGAATGAGTTGAAGCTGCAAGATTTGGGGGCGGAAATTATTCCACATGGCGGCTATTTGGGGGAGTGATTATGCATGCACACCTGATCACGGCCTCACCTGTTCCCGCTCGTCCGACATGATAAACCATGGCAATTTTCTCCATTTCCCTTCGCCTGCACAACAGACACCAAAGCACACAACCTCACGCCATTCATTCTTCAATGAGCTTCCATGTCAGAGGCGGCCCTCCCTTCCCGACTTTGGGAGGGGCTGTGCGGTGATTTATGCAAATGCTTTGATGACTGTGAAGGGAAATACCAACATGAATGGCTGACAGTAGAACAGAACCGCTTTTTCTGAAAGATACTTCCCATCCATGGAGGATGCTCTTTTCTCCTGTTAGATATAAACCCACCCACTCTCGCCCTCCAGACACTTTCCAGGCTTGCAATTGCAGTTGGGACCATTGGTTGTTTGCAGCTAGTTCTCCTGCACAGGAATGTCTTCAGAAGAGGGTGGGCTTCCTTTCCCCTCAGAGGGGCTCCCTGAGTGTCCTGGCTCCCCTTCCACACCTGCCCCACGTGCAGCCCCCCCCTCCCCCCCGCCAGGCAGTGCACTTGGGTGCCTAATCGCCCTTCCAGGGAAAAGATTTTTCCTGATGTCTCCTTACCGACATTTCGCCCTTTCCTTAGTTTCAAACCGTTACTTCTTATTTTAGAGCATTCTCAAGTGCAGCAAGCAATCTCCTGCCTCCCCCCCCTTAAAATTATGATTGTGCAAATATTTGTGGACAGTGAGCATAGACTTCCATCTCACCAGCTCCTCTCCCTGGAAGCTCTGCATGATATGTTCCCTTAACCTTCCTCCATAGGTCACCTCTCCTAATCCTTTTATCTTTTCCGTCACTCCTCTCCAAGTCCTCTCTAATTTACGGTATTGATGCTCCCTTTCTTAATGAGGTGCCCAAACTGTTTGCCGTGTGCCCTAAGCGGCTGCCAGAAGAGGCGTGATTACAGGAACTCCATTTGCCTATAAGCAACACCCCCATCATGGGCCTTGGGCCCGGGTAGAGCATTTGTCTTTCTCACAGCTGCATTACATTATCTCAATACACCATCAGTCCCAATCCCTTCTCCCATTTGTCTCTGAAAGCCACGTTCACCGACCTAATCCAGCGTTTTACCTCCCTTTCTGCTCACCCCGGTCCTCCCTCCCCAGCCCCCAATCTGGATGGTTCACCATTTGAATCCAGGACTCCTTGTTCCATTCAAAAGAGAGTTTTAACTCCTTCAGATATCAGGGCTCTCGTCTGTAATAAAATTGACACAGGTCATCGTTAGCTGTGACCCTTTTATTTACAGCGCCATCGGATTGGGTTTGTTTTTACAGCATGGCTGGAGATTAAGAGCAAAGCTTCTGTCTTCATCACGTCGGTTTTACGGGGGGTTAGGACCTACGGTGCCCGACTTCATTTCCTGAGACCCGAGCAATGAGCACAGAATCATTTCTAGTAAGTTCTGACTCTGATTAAAAAACAATCTTTATGAAATAGAAGCTAATAAAATTGCTTTCCTAATTACCCTGAGCTAGTTCATTTCCCAGCAAATATAATAAAATAGAGTTACTTGGCTCCGATTCACAAAATCTGAACCCAAGCTCATTATGAAGGCATTTAGCAGGGGAAAAAGCATATGTGCGTAAGATGCTGTCCCATCAAGCAGAATGCAAGAAACCTTTTGAAGTTTAGACCTTTGAAGTTTGAAGTTATTGCTGCTTTTTTTTTTTTTTAATGCAGGTATTTCTGCTTGGGAAAAAAAAAAAATATATATATATATATATATACACACACACACACACATACATTGGAGTCATTTATATTAATGGAGCAGAGTACCTATACTCACATAATCTTTAGAGGACATTTTCTGTTGAGAACAGCAAATCTTTGGTTTAGAAAAATATTTAGATCCCCTGCATTGTACTTGCTAATCTGCACGGCTATTCTACAAGGCAGCGAGACTTCTACGTAACAGAATAGAGTAACTCATGTCCCAAGGCTATTTCAGCCATGACTTATGCCACTCACAAATCTCTTTCATCTATTTAAGGCGTGAGATTCCGATGACTATGAATGTATGAAAATGTTTGCGGATTGTTTTATTTTCCTCTGAATGTCCTATCATTCATTAACATGGGCATCATTTGCTAATATTTCTAATGCATGCATGAATACTCCGCTAACAGAGGTTTAAAATGCTCCATTCTCCAGGAGGGACAAAAAAAAAATACAATTACCAAAATTAAGAGAGACTTTAAGAAGAGCATATCTATTCACTAAAGGGGAGATCTTTATGTGGCAAAATAAGGCAGGTCAAAGAATAAAACCTCGCCTGGGTCCAACAATGCAACACACCCGTTCTATGTGATACCGCCAACAAAGTACAGCTTGGGGTAACCACAGCCGTAAAGGAAGCTCAGCCAGAACTGACTCACGAACAAGCCAAGCCCTCGTAGCCAGTAACGGCAAGCTGGAAATCTTCCTTGGGTATTTGCCTGAAACCAATCTCTTGGAGCTCAGTCTCCTAACTCTGAAATGGGGAAAGAAATTGCCTCTGTCTTCTACCAGGGAGTGCGGCTCTTCTGGGGAAATTTTGTGAAATTCCACCCCCTGGGCAAAAACCATGGCTTTTTGTCAATATGCCGCGGGTGGAAATCTGACATTTCCATAATGATATGACAGATTTCCATCTGGGAAAACTGCCTTCTGTTTTCACAATGAATTTGAAGCAAGAATGAAAAATCTTTCACTTTGTCTATAAAACTATTTAAAAGAAGAAGAAGGGAAAAAAAAAAGAAAAAAAAAGGTCTGTACTTTTCCTGTCTTGAAATAAAGGAGTGGGTATTAAATGAGAAAAAAATCTGTAACTATTTTGAGTTCAAGCAAATCATCAGTGATGCTTCGAGAAGAAGAGAACTATGTGAAGAAGAAATCCTTCCGGGACAAATTTGTTACTGTGTTTTGATTGTTAGTAGCAGATGAAAGGAATAAAGTGTATCTAGCAAACAGTGGATGCGCATCAACGGTATACAGCTGGAATTCGAGAAAAGATTGACAGAGGCATCAGACTATTTCATGAAACTGGTTCTAATTGATTACGATGGGAGCACTGTCAGATGGATTGAAAATTTGCTGAAAGATGGTAAAGAATGGCAATGAATGCAAAGCAAAGGGGATGACATTGGGGTTAATGTGAGTTTTGATCTCATTTCTCATTTTTTACAAATGCAACAGGAGAGAAGCAACCTGGGCAAAAATGGACTAGGCAAATGTGCTAAATGAATGGTGTTGCAACTGCCGATGAGAACTGAAAAAAATGACATTTCCTGAGAGAAGGGGGAGGTGGAAGTGTCTGGCAGGAGGGGAATAGAAACATGGGCCGGACCTGGAAAGGCAGGAGCCCGGACATTTTAGGGAAAACTATCAAATACACAAAATGAGTGAGGACTGACCCACTCGCAGTCCTTTGAATTGCTTGTTTTGTTTCGCTTACTTTGCCAGGGCTGTGAGCGGGTTGCACTCTTGCTGGCCCTCCTCTTCCTGAAGTTGTTAGTAAAAAATCAGGGGATCCAGGGTGGGGTAGGCTTTCTTTTTTCTATGCCAAGTTCATTAACCCAGAAGCTGATTAAAAATAGACTATTTTCCTTAACACCTAGATGCAAGTAAACCTTGCATTTTCTCCTCACCCCCTAGGAAGGCCCCGGGCTGCTGTGGTGGCTTTTTGTTGGCTGTGTGATCTGTGGATGTTTTTAGTGGGATCTGTAGGATGAGACCAGCCTGGCGAGTTTGAAGGCCACTGGCCAACTGAAATTAAAGATAAGAGAAGAGGGGATATCAGAGGAAACTGAGGTGGCAGGAGTGGAGGGAGGCTTTGCTGAGGAGAGGCAAGTGCGTCCTCAGGATTAGCACCAGGTCGGCATGCTGAGAGGAAAACGACACAGACACAGTGAGCGCCCGCCACATCCTAATGAGCACAATGGTCAAATGCCCTGGGTTGGCCATATGCTGCGGCCATATGCATATCTGGTGAACCAGATGCCCTGCTTTTCCCCTCCCATATTGCACCATTTTTCTCACAGCACAGAGACATAGCTTAAGTGAGAAGCAGGCGGGGGTGGGAGAGGGGGGAGGGAAAGGGGGCTGATAGCTTGTTATTCCAAAAGGTTGTTGGACAGAATACATCAGTGTATTTATCCGTGCTCTAATTCCAGTTTCAAATATTTAATGAGCACCTACTAGGTTCAAGAAGAGTTTAAGTAACATCAGGGCGGATACACCTTTTCTGAGTTTATGAAGGAGATAAGGTACACTCTGTGCACCTGCCACAGTCTCTCTCAGCGCGCCCTCTAGTCATTCAGTAAAAGGCTCTGATGCCGTTTGCCATTTCTGGTGTTCCTAAAGTCTTTAAGGGAACACTGACCCGTGGCTTGTCCGAGCTGTTCTCCCCGCCTGGAAGACTCCTTCTCTATCCCAATTTCTGCCCATTTTTTCAATGCCTGCTCATTTATTGGATTTTTTTTACTGCTTTATAAACTGGCACCATTCAATACCCTGGGAATAGTGAGCATAAAGGACATGGTCTCTACCCCAAAGAGCTTCTGGTCTAGTAAAGTGGTCTGCAAACCATGGTTCATGAGCCACATGCAGCTCTTTGGCCCCTTGAGTGTGGCTCTTCCACAAAATACCACATGTGGGTGTGCACATACAGTGTGATTGAAATTCCATGGCCCATGCACCGAAGTCGGTTTTCGGCCTGGGTGAGACTATTTTGAAGTGGTGTTAGAACACTCAAGGGGCCAAAGAGTCGCATGTGGCTCAAGAGCTGAGGTTTGCCGACCACTGGTCTAGTGGCATAGACAGCATTAAAATAACAAAATAATGTGTAATTAAATCTGGGAAACATGCTATCAAGGCAAAGTGCCAGGAGCTAGGAAAGTGTAAAATTGACCATACCTTCCATATACCCACAAACCATGCCCACCAGCCAATCAGGGCATGTATGCAAATTAACCCACTCAAGATGGTGGTTAATTTGCATATCCAGGCCTCAGTGAAGACTGAAAACACTATAGAAAGAAGCCAAGGGCTGCTGCAGAGAAGCAAGCAAGCGGGGCAGGGGAGAAGGCAGGGAAGCAGGCAAGATGGGGGAGAAGGGAGAGAAGCAGAAGGGACAGAGGAGATTGCAGCAGGAAGCCCTATTGCAGGAATCTTCCTGCAAGGGGCATCTAGTGAAAAATATAAAACATCAGATAATCCAAAAATCTCAGGATCATACTGCTTCTGTGGTACTTAGCACAAGTTCCTGTTTGTTTTCCACAAGCTTGGGAGCTCCTTGGGGGAAGTGTTGAGTCTTCATGAAAGAAGTTAAATTTGATGAGTTTAAAAATAAAATTTGGATTACCTTAGTACAATTTCTGGCATTCAGTAGATTCCTGATACATATCTGTGAAACAAGTGTATAAACACATGCATGAAATAATTTTCACCCTCCCTACTTGGGATGCTTGCTGTTGGGCTTGCTGATGGGTACTCAATTGGTATTTGTTGATCTAGAGGTCAAGCAAGGATCCTTCCAAAGGACACCACTCTCATGTGGCTATGGAAATGGAGCCTCCCTGAAGCACCATATAGACTGCAATTAGAACAGCGCCCCCTGTGGTTGTGCAATACAGAGGCCCTGCATCCAAGCGTTACATCTCACAGAGAGAAACAGGAAGCTCCGAGGAGATAAGGGAACGATTCTTCTGACTCCCAGGCCACTACAACCAGTTGACCTGTAAGTGCAAATGAAAGCAGATTTACAATAATTTCTTTCAAGCACCTTTTGGCTCTCCCTGAAGAGAGTAGAGCCATCCTGGAGCACCACCACAGCAAAGCCTGAAGTTATTAAGAGGATCTCTGCTGTGAACCATAGTCGGTAAGCTTGTAAATCAGCACTGTGAACTGTCCCTTACATCTGGCAAAGACACCAAGACTAACTGTAAAAGCTGATCTTCCTTCAGCCATATACCTCTTGAGAAGGAAAGGGATGGGGAGATTGGCTAAGGAAAATATAAGGAGGTTAATTGGGGCACAGTCCAGATAGTTTTATGTTTGTTTCTATCCCCATTACAGACTGGGGGAAGAGGAAGGTCTGCACACAGGGAGTGCTGGAATCGACCACATTCTCCCCCTTTGAAGCCTTGGGGTTACAGACACTGGCCTCTGAGTAGGACTTCCTTCTTGGGAATGCAAGAAAAAACAGAGTAGAGCCTCAAAACAAACAAAAGGAGTCTATTTACAGGAAAGTACAAGTTGTGTAATACAAGATTGTTCTGTAAAATAATCTGAAGGAAACTAAAATGAGAGTAAACAATCAGGTCACCGTTACACCTTAAATCACCAATGTAATATTTCTATTCTTCGGGACTTTGAGCTCCAGTGACATTAAGCCCAGTCCCATGAAGCCCCAGTGAAGACAGGATCCAGGACTCAGAGTCTTCCTTCCAACATCCATGCCACCAGCAGAGGGTCCCTCAGTGCAGAGGATTCTACAGATCCAGCCAGAGCCCTCTCTGAAATGACCCTCTGTTTATTTTCTCTGGGTACTTGAAGAACGTGAGAGACACTGCATTTGATTTTTGGTAAGTGGGTCATTTCTCAATTCCTTATTTAGTATTTTCCTGTGCTGGGTCCCTGGCAGGGAGTTGAGTGAGGGGAGTGTCAGGAGAAATATTGTGCCATAAGTTTAAAAACATATTTAAATTATTCTCTTCTATTTTTTAAGGCCTTACATTATGTATCAGTGTAACTGAATTGGTTCCCGAACACTTCCATTTGGTGTCTTAATTGGACATTTTATAGATCTGGGGGTATGTGTTCAATATGTCTAAAGAGGAAAATCTGACTAGCCCATAATATCAAAATAGAACTGGAGAGACTATCTCACACCCATAAACCTCCTGTTCTACTTTGCTGTACTTTTGGGGGCTTTTGGGATGGATGGGAAAGGCAGATCCAGGGTCTTCACCAGCAAAGTAAATTAGAAAACTGAAGCAACTAGAGAGATAATCCAGTTTTTCAAAATGTGGTGACCTGAATTTTGCAGACCAGATATCTCATAAGCACATTTACCTGCTGATGGTTGTGTTCTCTATGCACCAGTCAGCTCAGGGGTTTCTAAGCGATTTTAGGTTTGGGATCAGGTTGTTCACAGTGTAGCCTTGCATGTAGATAAGAGACACCTTTCCCTCCATGGACAGAGCTGAGAATCTAACAGCCAATGAGCAGTGCAGACATGAAGAGGAGGTTTCTCATGTGCATCTAGACAAATGGCCAGATGTAATCACACTGCCTGTGGGTGGGCAGTCCTGTCCCTGGCATTGTACCAAAAGCAACACGTGAGTAGGTGCCATCACTTGGAGCAGGTAAGTGCATGAGTGAGGGTCCTGGCAGGAAACAAAGTTGTCTCCAGATGGTTCGAATGAGGAGACTTTAAAGAAGGGGCTGTTGGCAGAGGAGAAAGCAGAATTTGGTAAACAAACAGACTGAGGAAGGAGCAGAGAGGCATGCAGAGACTCAGGTCCACAGGAGGGTAGGAATGGTTTCCTGAGAACAGTAAGAGCTGGGCCAAGGGAGGGGGCCATGAAGCAGGAGATGCAGTCATGCAGGTATAGCTACCACCAGAGAGGAGCACTCAATGAAGTGAGTGAGTGGGAACACCACCTTCTACTGACTCCCTCCATCCCACCAGTATATCCCAGTGCCTTCTACTGACCAAATCCAACCAGGAGCAAGGGTCAGCCTTTAAGGACACAGAGCAGGACAGAAAGAATATAGAATGAATCCAGGGGTGGGAAGCCAATGGGGAAAAACTAGCATAACCAGTAATATCTCTTAGAATCATAGTCCACTGAACTATGACGAGGGCTTCCACCTACTTGAGGTATAGGACAGCATCCCCACATATGTTGTCATATGTCCCCATACACCCCTCAATGGCCCTATGCATGGTCTCTGTTCAGTCTCTCTCCCAATACCTTTCCCACTCTCCTCTCCATTCCTTCCCTCCTCTTCAAAACTAGTATCTGTCAAGGTCCTTCTGATGTTACTGTCTTTTCCAAGCCTCGATTTTTCTTTCTACTCTCATATCCCCTCACAGTTGTAACACCTGCCATTAGCAGTTGGTAATTATTATTTTCCATCAAATAAATAAGTAGCTATCAAGCCTTACTAGGTATCAGGCACTATTCCTCATGCTGAGGTTCCAACAGTGTGTAAAAGAACGGTCCCTGCATGATGGAGCTTTCAGTCTAGTAAGGTGAAGAATGGTGAATGAAGTAGTCATACATATCCCATATATGCAGTTATAAACTTGATTGGATTCTTTACAAAATGCCTTGAAAATGTGTGGCAGACAGACCAGGTTATGGATGACTTTCCTAAGAAGTGATGCCAGAGTTAAGTTGTGAATGTTGAGTTGGAATTAATTAAGCAAAAGAAAAGTTGAGGAGGAAATAGAGGGTGAGGCTACTGGTAGAAATAGCATGTGCAAAGGCCCTGAGGCAGGCGGAGTTGTTGTGTTTTTTTTTTTGTTTTGTTTTGTTTTGATGAATTGATGAAATACCCATGCAATGGGCCTTGGAGGGCCAGGCAGAGCCAGCAGAAGCTTCAGTCTAACACACGTATGGTGAAGTATCTAAAATCGAAAATAGTTTGGCTGACAAAAACAACACCACCACATGTGGCTAAAGCCTTTTTTATTGCATGTTTTGCCACTGAAGTTTTATAAATATCACAACTTTCTCCCTGATTTACTTTCCAACAGTCATTAATTTTCTATATTTGGTTAAATAGTCCATCTCCCCAAGGCAGAGAAAATATTCAAGTGGCAGGTCCCTGAGCTATATACTGCTCCAGGACTTCCATTTTTTACCTGATCATTCAAAGAACTGGGAGGCTAACGGACTGAAGTTGTGGAAGGAACATTTAAGAACTGAATGTTACTGTTTTATCCTTGTTGACATTTGCTTTGTCTGCTGGTGGGCTCCTTTTGGTTAGTGTAGTTTGGGGTTTGTTTCTGCATTTACCCTGGAACAAGTTTTGTAAGTGAGCAGGGGAGCAAGGCATGCTAGACTTTTTAAAAACTAAGGGGAGGAGGATGGTAGTGAATCTTGCTCAGGGCCTTGTTTTCCTTGAGCTCCAAAGAGCACAGTCAAGTTCTCAAACCAAAGCTGTTTATTACCTTGTGCTCCCCCTGCTGGTCCCAGGCTCACAGAGCCAAGGTGTTTATAGAGGTGAGTCTCTCCACATTCTACCCACACCTCTCTGCCACCTCTGGTCCCAGCACCTCCAGCCCCCCCTATCCCAATCTGCAACTCCAATACCAGGTTCTCCAGCACTGGAGTTCCCCTTTCTATGAAGCAGGCGCTGTCTTTGCCACTTCATGCAGCACTTAACTGCAGATCCTCTTACTTTGTGCTCTCTCTCTCTCTCTCTTTTATCAATATATTCTCCTTGACCAGTCCATAAGTTTTTCCAGGTGAGTGACCATGCCTCTGATTTCTTTTGACCCCCGAAGCACTCAGCTCAAAACAAAGCATATCGTGGTGGATTAACCATCAGAAAGAGTGATTTGGTGAGCCTGAAAACAATGAGCATTTGAGAATAAAAAAAAAAAAATATGGCCATGCCCAACCTCTTTTAGAAGAAGATAGCACAGATAACAAATTACACAATACTTTATATCAGCAGGTGTTCAATTAGTATCTGCTAGCTAATATTTTTGCCTTCTCCCTCTCTGCTACTTCTTTCCTATGCTATTGAATAGACCCAAAACGTTTTGATCAAGGGCCCAATATAAACATAGTGCACAAGCACGCTTGCATGAGCGCACACACACACACACACACACACACACCCCCTAAACTCCTTCCTCTTTAAAAAGTCAAAGCTCTGCCCTGGCCCATGTTGCTCAGTGGGTTGTGCACTGAAGGATTGCTAGTTAGATTCCTGATCAGGGCACATGTCCAAGTTGTGGGGCTCAGAGGTGGGGGTTATGCAGAAGGCAGCCATAGATATTTCTCTATCTCTCTTAAAATAAAGTCAATAAAAATATTTTTTTATATAAAGTCAAACTCCTTTTAAATAAAATGACCGTTCCATATATAGATCACAGGGCTGTTCGGCCCACAAGCCCAGCCGGGTGAAGTGGTCTCCCACTTGCCTGGGGTTGAGCCCCTTCAGACTTTCTGTTCTAACCCCAACACCTCAGGTTATGATTTCTTTTTTGCTGATACAAGCTCTGGAGGTGTCCCCATGGAGACATAAAGGGGCTTCTGGTTTCTACTTAATAAGAAAACCTGAAAATATACAAGACCCTAAATGCATGGCCTCTGAGAGGATTTTCCCATGGGCCACTTCCAGGTGTAAGAAATAATTAGGAAGGGCCCAACCATACCTGAATTAAATTTGGTATTATGTTTACATGCCTGCAAACACACTGGGACCGGTCCTCAGCTTAATTCTTTAAAGTATGTCTTCCTTTTGTTTTCCTTCTTTTTCTCCTCTATAGCTACAATACAATTGTTTTTGTGCTCTAGTCTTTCCTGGGTTTGACCACGTTATCATTATTTTATAGCTTGATCTTTAAAATAACTTGGGCAGTAGGCATGGGAGAGAGGATAAGCCAAGGTCACCTGGCTAGTGAATGGCACTTCCAAGGCTAGAATATAAATAGCCCTCTTTACCCAACTGCCTACCTTAATGCCGATCTCCAATACCAGAATTATGAATTACAAAGTATGAGAGATCTGAGTCAGGGAGAGAATGTATCTAAGCCTTTTAAAAATATATTTTATTGATTTTTAACAAAGAGGAAGGGAGAGGGATAGGAAGCTAGAAACATCGATGAGAGAGAAACATCGACCAGCTGCCTCCTGCACACTCCCTACTAGGGATGTGCCTGCAACCAAGGTACATGCCCTTCACCAGAATTGAACCTGGGAACTCTACTGAGCCATACCGGTTTCAGCTATCTAACCCTTTTGAGAGACAATGATACCTCACTAGTCCCCAGATCATAAGCCCCCAGGTTGAGAAGTCATTTCCAACTGAAATGCATCTATTCATGTGGCGTGGATAATGGTACTTTCTGTTTGTCTGACTTCCCACAAGAACTGAGTAAGTAAAGGGGTGCTCATAAAGTACTTGGAGATCCCCAAATCCTAAGTGTTATGCTGATGATGTCAGCATCCATTCCAAAATAGACTGTTCTACATCAAGCAATTATAGATACCAGTGGAATCTGTAATGTTTAACTAGAGCAACTAACGGGTTCTGTTCTTATTTTTTATTGTGACTTGTTTCTGGGCCAGTAACTTAGATTCCTATTCTTACCTTAATTCACGTTTTATAGTTTAATTTCCTTTTTCTGGTGCTGGGTGGGGTTGGAATTTTTAAAAAACAATATGATGCAATTGAAATCAGATTTCCCCTTAAGAAGTCAAACAGAGGGGCCCAGTCTGAAAACTCTGCCCCATAACCTGTGGTCATTCCATGAAGAATCGTAGTCTTCCCTCACTACTCTTTGTTTCCACCTGATGTGTTTGCCCCAGCATTACAATGGTGTAGCATTGGATGAAATGAACACAGCCTCCTGAAAGCACAGAAAATTTATTACTATCACCCACCAACGCTTTATGGGTGAGATTCTTCATTCAGCCCCTATTCATTTTTTCCCGGCAATATTAACTCCGCTTCCTTCCATGGTTAGGACCGCCAGGACAGGAACATGAATGTCTAAGGAAATCTGTTCATTGCAGACCAGGCCAGCCCACAACACTTATGAAGCAGGCCTGGTGCCTCCTTCCTCACGGCTTCTCCGCTGAAGCCAGAGCCTGTGACTTCATTCCCAGGAAGAGCATCACTATAAGGACCTCCAGGAAATGAGAGCCCTGCACTGAGATCAAGACAAGTGCTTATGTGGAAGTGGGGAGGTGGTATATAGCTCATCCTTGGATACTTCTCTTCCCCAGAAGAGAAAAATATTGAATGAAATATTGGGGGAAAGGATTGGGGTAGAGAGAAGGCCAGGAGGAGGTGATCAGAAAGAGAAAGAAGAAATGTCTAGCTAGAGCACATGTGTCAAACACAAGGCCCGCGGGCCAAATCCAGCCCGCCAGGCCTTGCAATGTGGCCCGCACCGCGCTGTCATCACTGCACTCCGCTGTCAGTTTATGACATTGTCAGTTTATGACTGTTCAGGAAACCATTTGGCCCGCGATTTAGGCTGGATTTTATTTATTTATTTTTTTTTAATATATTTTATTGATTTTTTCAGAGATGAAGGGAGAGAGCTAGAGAGCTAGAAACGTCGATGAGAGAGAAACATCGACCAGCTGCCTCTTGCACACCCCCTACCAGGGATGTGCCCGCAACCAATGTACATGCCCTTGACCGGAATCGAACCTGGGACCTTTCAGTCCGCAGACCGACGCTCTACCACTGAGCTAAACCGGCTTCGGCTAGGCTGGATTTTAGATTTTGGCCCCTTCTCTGATTGAGTTCGACACCCCTAAGCTAGAGGAAGTGGGGAGGGGGGCCCACAATAGGTCCTGGCTCTTCCTATGCTCACTTGACCTTGGGAAAGTTGCTTAATCTCTGTGGGTCTCACTGCATCATCTGCCATGTTGGGAATACGCTAGAACCCACTTCATAGTCTTTTTGTGGGTGTCAAAGGATTAGCATGCAGATGCCCTCAGCAGAGAATTTGAGGTTCGGTGGGGTGTCTTTGCCAACATTGGCAGTTATAACAACACCACTGTGTGGACAGCCCCAGGACCCCATTCTCCCTGGAGAGCGCGGTGGAGAAGATCAAAATAGAGAGGCAAGAGCACGCCAGGAGAGCAACACTTCCATGACATTGCCCAGGGTGGTCCCCAGGGACAGGCATCGCTCAGTGATGAATGAATGAATTAAAAGGATCAGACATGCCGTCCAGACACTGTGCTCATTTTTCCTTTAAAGTTTTCATAAATGGGCCGAGGCTGGTGGAAGAAAGTTTTTTAATCTCGTTAGCAGTAACAGTCTTCCATGCCACACAATTAGTTGTTTAAAGGGAAAGAAAGGTGAATCGTGGACTAATGAGAGAGAGTTTATGTTCTTTTCCTTGAGTAGAATAGCTGCCTTTATTGGACCATTTTAAGAGATCCTTTCTCTGGGATCAAAATGTCTTGGCTCTTGAGTTGGAGATAGGGAGCGGGTGTGAAGAGAGATGAGAATTCCTTTGAATTAAGATGATTTATAGAACAAAGCTATGTTATTTGTTCTAATTGTCTTTTAATAAAGATCCTGATCTATCTTTCAGGGACTCCTCAGTGATGATTACGGGTATGAGTAGGAATTTTCTGCATATCTGCAGGTTTCAGAAGAATGCAAAAAACTCCAATGCCCTTTCTCTTGTCGTCCATCTTATTCTCTTTTAATTTCTCAGGTAGAAGACATAATAAACTGAATCCATTCTATAGAAAGTGACATTCTATTTTAACTTTTATTTTTGTCTTTATTAGAGTCATGTAGCATGACTGTATTTTAAAATCTGGCAACAGGTTTCTGATACTCAATCTAAGAATCTCAGTATATTAATTAGTTTTCAAGACCCCCTAGCAATAAAAATCTAGTTGGTCAGGGTCACAGTTTGACTTATTTACCATTGACAAATAACTCGGCAAACTCCGCGCTGAGCCATGCCACACAATAGAAAATATATTGTCATTCAAGTTAACAAAAGAATCTTTCTTCGCCATCTCACTACAATGGCCCTGCAAATGAACATCGCCTGAATAAAATCCTAACCACATTTTCACTCTCATTAACCACAGTAGGGTATCACACAATTTGCCTGGCTCCTGCTTAGACCACTGTGCACCATTTTAGTAGCAGCAGTTTGATGGGTTTTATGGCAGGTGATATATGGAGTGGGAGTTTCGGGAGTCGTAAACAGAAGGCACCGTGTATCACAATGTGGTTTAGGGATATAATGACTATGTTGTAAAGCAAGGGATGACAATACTGCACTAGGCTTGGGGTACTGAACCAATAGACCAAACAGCCCAACATAATTCAAGTAAGAGTGAACAAATCCTAGGAAGTGTGTGTATGTGTGTGTGTGTGTGTGTGTGTGTGAGAGAGAGAGAGAGAGAGAGAGAGAGAGAGAGAGAGAGAGAGAGAGAGAGAGAAAGAGGGGGGGGGGAGAAAGGCATCCTTCTAACTCTCATTAATGACTTTGGATGAATTTGAATAAGAACAACTAAAACTAAAATAAATATGTCTCTCCCTTAAAAAAAAAAAAAAAAGAGGAAAACGTCTCCTTTCTTCTAGCACAATCTTTTTCTGCCTCCTCTGGCCAACTCTGACCCATTCTCACTGTCAAAATAATTAAGTAAACAGCTAGTCCTGGTACAAGGAAAGGAGCATCAGAAGTTTAGGGAGATGGATGCAGAGGAGAAAAATAACACTAAAATAAGCTCTCTTTTCTTTCCAGGAGAACCCATTCCCTATACAGGGGTCAAATTCAGGGGACTTAACAGGTGGCTCCTGCCCAGAAAGCAGCTAGATTTGCAGGGTTTAGCGAGTCTCAGGATCTCTTCCATTAACATAGCATCCCTGGGTGTCTAAGCCCCCCCCCCCCCCACACACACACACAAACACACACACCAAGACTGCCTATGTCATCTTCAGTCACTCTGCCCCAGAAGACTGAGTCTGGTATTCTCCAAACAAATAAATGACAACATGTGGCCTCTTTCAGAGAAAGTTATGTTGAACCAACATTTGAGAACTTGTATGATAATTACTAACTTACTGTGTGGCTTTGGCCAACTCACAGAACCTCTCTGAGTCTTCACTTCCTTTAGGCACACCATCCTACCTCTCTGACCAGGTAGTGGTTTGAAATTCGGTAACCGTACGCCAATATCTCTATCCCCTACACTGCCATCACCACCTTTATCACAGCAGCACAGTGCAAGGAGCTAATAATGTGTGTGCTGTTCTCACTAGAACCCTCCTTGGTTTCCAAAGAGAGTCAGGCTCTTTGTGTTCCCTCACCTTAGCAGAGGACAGTACAAACTGAAAGTGAAAATTGCCTGCAGGGGAGTCCCCTACATGGCCTTATCCCCCTCTCCCCCCAAAGTTTGAGCTCCATTGACATTTAAAGAGAAAGGAAAAGGAAAAAAAAAGCTTTTGATTTGGGGCGTTTCCCAAAACTGAGAAGGAACCTGAGGAGAGTGAGACTCCTGGGTTGTCTTGCAATTCCCTGGGGAGGCGACAGGCCTCTGATGGAAAGGCGGGATCAGGAATCAGAGGGAGCTGCCCCTAGACAAAGCACTCCCAGCCTTGGCAAGAGAGTGCTGCTGAGGAAGCTCTGCTTTCGTCAGACTCTGAGGAACCAAGGCAGGTGAGGGCCTGAACAACAAACACTCAGGGTGGAGTGATCCCAGAGGGGCCTCGGGGAAATGTCCTCATCCCCTCCTCCTCTTCTCCACAATGAATGAGATTGAATTGCTAATCAGATGCAATGTGATTTACATAAAACAATGTTGCCCACCTGTGTTTGTGGTCTACAGTTCAGATCTACTTCACTCACCAGCCTGGATAAGTGGATCAGGATGGGGAATGGACCTCAACCCTTGTTTAAATTATACAATGCTATCTGCAGTGCTCCTCTCATCCCTGTTTATTCACATTTGCAAATGACTCCTTCAGAGATTGAACACAATTAAGCACACACAGAAAGAATATCCCCACCACACACACAGCAACAAATAAAAACAAAACAAAACAAAACAAAAAAACAACATACACACCTCAAGGAGGTACAACAACAAAGGCTAATTCCCAGCTTTCCATGGGGACTTCCAGGAAGGTGACACCTTGCCCTGGAAAATTGGAGTCCCAATGCACTTTGTAAAACCCCCATGGCACTGCCTCGTGTACAGCCGCCCTCTCTGTTTGCAGGAAGAGAATGGAGACACATCCCACTGCGCCTCAGCACACCCCAGGCCTGTGTCCTCATACCAAGTTGCAGCCAGCACGTAGCCTGGCTCTGTGTGAAACCGCTGTCTGTGGCTGTCACTTCATTTCCTCCTTCCTTCTTAACAAGGAAATGACTGACCCACGTGTACCACGCACCTATTTATCAACAGATCATAAGCCCAGTCTTCTGAGATCCTGTGACAGGTCCCATTAGCTGTGAGCTACCCAATAATGTGTATAATCAGTTGTTAATGGCACTATGCTATTCCGTGATAACTGGGCCATTAGTGAGTGTCAGTGCAGTCCCCCACCTGACTTCTATCTGTGAGGAGAAGCTGCACGTTTCCATTCCCCTCTGCTCCCCCACAGGGGAGAGGAGGGTGCGGGACTTCCTACCTTCCCCATGCTGATGTCTTGGGTCCCTTCATCTGTGTTTGGGGCTCCTTTAGGAAACAGGCGTATGGGCACTTAGGTTATGAAGGGGAAAATACGTCATTTGAAATGATAAAACTAAATCCAAAAACAAAAGGCAGGTGTCTCTAACCCTCAAGGTAATTCCAAGAGTTCCCAAAAGCCAATCTTCTCAACACCATTCCACATACAACATATTATACAAATCCTGAATAAGACCCAGATCAGATCTCTCTCTCTCTCTCTCTCTCTCTCTCTCTCTCTCTCTCTCTCTCTCTCTCTCTCTCTCTTTTCAAGCAAAAATGTCTCCACTGCCGAAGCTTGGGTTCCACTCTGAATGTTTATTCTAAGACCTCCTAGATTTCCTCTATAAGTGCTTTGCATCCATTTTGTTTAAGGGACCAGCGGCGAAACATACTCAAAGCCTCAGGCAAAAGGACAAGAAAAACACAACACTCTGCCTGGTGAGTTTTCTTTTCCCTGCTCACTGCAAAATCCATGCCCGTTGCTGAATGAGGACAAGCTACAAGCTCAGCCCAAATTCCGACACTTCAGAAGCATTCCCAGCTTAGATGGTCAGAGGCCAGAATTTGATTTATTTGGGAAAGGAATGTTTCATTGAACCTAGAAATCTGTCAACTGAATCCGGCCAATGCTCAAGTGATTTACATCCGCTCTACATCCCAGCACTGCCTATCAAAGGCCCTAGAGTTTTTACTGCTGCCTCCATAAAAAAGAAATTTAGCACTAAGGACTTGCCAAAGGGTCATCGCATGTTGTTGGAGGGAAATAAAGAATGAGATATTTGTAAAGCGCAGGCAGAAAGGATGAGGCTCAGCTTACATTCTCCCTCCAGTTCTCGCTGCCAAGAACCTGGGGCCTGGGTCTACTCTTTCCGGAAAAGTCATTTCCTCAGAAGGACAGAGGAAACAGAGGCACTCCCAGCCATGGAGAGGAGGAAGATTCCACTCAGCTTCGTATCCTAGGAGAATGACAACACCCTAGGTCCAAAGTCACCGCCAGGTGAGAGGGCTTGGGTTTGGAGCATCATGATATGGCAGAGGTGGGATGGTGAATAGCCTCAAATACCAAAGCACGGTGTTCAGAATCTTTTTCGGAGAAAAGGTGGTTCGAAGGCACATTCAGAGGCCTCAGCTATACCAACCACAATAGAAACCAGTCATCCCAGCCCAACTTCCCAACAGTGAAAGGGGAGATAAAATGATAATGTGTGGGCTTATTCCTCCCTGGGCAGTGATCCATTCATTCATTAGGCAAAAAAAAAAAAAAGAAAAAGAAAAAAGAAAAAAGAAAAAGAAAAAGAAAAGGAAAGGAGAGGAGAGGAGAGGAGAGGAGAGGAGAGAAGAGAAGAGAAGAGAAGAGAAGAGAAGAGAAGAGAAAAGAAAAGAAAAGAAAAGAAAAGAAAAGAAAAGAAAAGAAAAGAAAAGAAAAGAAAAGAAAAGAAAAGAAAAGAAAAAAAGAAAATGCAATAAGGGTCCACGAATGCCACACACTGAGTTGAGGGTGGAGATGACCCAAACAGAAGGCACTCCTGAACCTCATGGTCTGAAAGGTCAGCTCTAGGAATGGGACCAATCAGGAAAGATTTGAGTCACCTCATCACGAGATGACTCAGCTGCCAATGTTTCCGAAGGAACCTACACTGTTACATAATCCCACACCCTGATTCTGCCTGAATCTCTGCTTGGTCATTAATATCCATTCACTCATTCATGCATGCATTTATTCAGTCAACCAATATTATTGAGTACCTAGTATAGACTAAACATCATGCTATGCTCTAGAGATACAATGCTGAGTAAAACCAAACATGATTCTTGCCTTTATGGAGCTTATTAATTATTCATTGTAAGTAACTGTGGAATTTTAACTGTGTGAAAAAGGAGAGACACGCAGTGGCCTAAGATGTGGAGGGAAAGTTGACCTGGTTAGAAAGATTGGGGACAATTTCCCTGATGCTTGACTTCTGATCGGGAGGATGAGAAGCCCAGAAGGGTTAAGTAATTAGCCCAAGGTCACAGGGCTAAGGAGTGGTTGCAGTGGATTTCAAGCCAGGCAGCCTGACTCGGGGGCTGGTTCTCTTGGCCACTACTCTCTAGCACCTGGGACAGAGATTCAAATGTGTATGGCTTGCAATCTTAAGTACAGTCAGATGTATAAATGCACAGGTCCTCCCAAACTCACAGCCCTGGTTATAGGTCTTCAATCTCTTTTGGTCAGGCCATATTACCATCATTCTCAAACGGAAGGAATCATCAAGAAACTCCAAGAAAGAAAGAGTTCCTGTGTAGAATCAAGAGTAGAGTGTCCTTTGTTTCTAATGAATTTCTATGTCCTCATGTATCAGCCCTTGCTATCTTATCTCTGATTTTCTTTGGGAAACTTGAATCAAGTAATGGCTATGAAGCGAGGTAAGGCTATTTGTCCCTCACACTAAAGAACACCACACTGTTGCACATTCAGGTTGGCTTATTATTTATTAACCCTTCCTCCCCCTTGCCTGCTACTTTTTAGATCTCAAGACTGCTACTAGTTCTGTATCTACAGCTTTCTGCTCTTCATGGAACTCGCTGCTCTTAATCTGTTGTCCCCTCTGGAAAATATGTGTATGTGTTTCTTTTTCTAGGAAGCAATATACTACTCTGAATAAGAAGTCAGCTACCCTCTTTGTCTGTCGCACTTCGTATATTGTATAATAAATCATGTCAAATAGGGGGTGGCTCTTTACTCTAAGAGTAAAATGCATTAATAAAATATGGATATATCTACTCATTTTCCATATTATATTAATGTGAATATTAATAAAAATAACAAATATTTATTGTGCATTTTACAACATTCAAGGCTCTCATGATGAGCACTTTGTGACCACTATCTGACTTAATCCTTACATCAACCCTACTTGCTAGATAGAATTAGTATCATTTAAAGAAGAGGAAACAGATATTTAGAAAGATTGTATAACTTTCCCAAGGACACAAAATCAAAAGTTGCAAAACCAAGACCTGAAACCAGGTATCTTTGGCTCCAATATCATTCACTCATCCACCATGTCAGACAGCTAGAAGACTGTTTGAGAAGTCAATATCAAGCAGAAGCTCATTAGAAATTCAGAATCCCAGGCCCTACTCCAGACCTACTGTATTTTCACAGGAGCTTCAGATGATCTGTATAAGCACTGATGTTAGAGAATCCCTGACCCAACCATTCCAAAGACTTCAAGCTTTGAGGCCCCTTCACTGTCCAAAATACACTGAAATAAAAGAAAAATAACCATTAGGACACTACTCCATCTTAAACCAGTGCCCACCTAGGGGTTTTAATGTACAATAGTAGGAATTAGAAGGGTACGCACTGGATGAAAGGAGCATCCTTTCAGACCATCTTCATCCAACACTGTGCCCAGCCCCAAGCTATGCAATTACATCTTCAGCATCTCCAGTCACACTCCCTTTAACAGCCACAAACCTTTAGGTACAAACTTATCCTCAGGAGTTATCACCACATCTGTGAAGTTTGTCTTTAGAATTTGGTCCCTTCCCATATCCCCTCCTTTTCACACGTGCCCCACCCTCAATACACCCCAGCTTGAGCTCTTAGAGACCAGACATGCCAGAAGAGATACAGGATGCCCAGTGATATGGAAATTCAGATAAAAAGCAACAACAACAAAAAAAATTTAGTATGCATATACTCCCATGCAATACTTGGGACATTCTTATATAAAAATGTTATTCATTGTTTATTTCAAATTCAAATTAACTCGGCATCTATATTTTTGTTTGCTAAAACTGTGAAGGGAGGGTTTATGGGGAACAAGATAGTCACGAGATTTCAAGATATCATCTAAAATGGAAAAAGATAGACCTGCTTTGAAAAGTGATTATGCACTACCTTACCTAAATGATCCACCTTAAGATCACAGATAGTGGGATGTCCTGACCCATAAGCTTCATTTTTATTGGGCCAATGGCACAAGTGTGGACCTGATGCATACAACATCCAACCAGAAGCTTTAAAAGTTATTACAAAGGTCAGCCAGCTCTTGCAATTTTTTTTTACATTATTCTACCATGAGAACATATCCAAAATGAGGATTGTTCCTTCAACCAGGGACCCAGGATGATAAAACATATGAACAGACTCACAGTTGACCTTGAGCTTGGAGCAGAGCTGCAGCCCACCTGCAGCCCTTACGTGTTGTGAATGAGCAAGAAATGCTTTACATTGGAGGCCACACAGAAGGACGATCACAGTACATACCTACCTTGGAGGCTGTTATGCAGATCACATGATATAACACCTGAAAGGCATACAGCATAGTTTCTGACATATAGTGATTGCTCAGAAACTGTGAGTTGTTATGACCCAAGCATTGGTCTACCATCCCTCTCAGCCAAAGTCTGTTTCTCTAGGTTCATGCACTTCTATACCAAGCACACCAAGCTTGTGTTTTTCTTAAAGCCCCACTGTCCTTTTCTGTGGCCCCATATCTGTTTAACCAATCCCCACCCCCCAAATTCTTTCAGGCATGTTTGCCTAAGTTTGAGCCCCAGTGATAGAAAGGATTTAAATTCCTTCCACCAGCCCATGTAAATCCATGGATATAGTCGGACCCTACTTGGATGATGTATGTGAGGGGCTATTGGGTTTCAAGGTCACCAATATGCACACACACACACATATCTCAGCTCACCCCAGCCATGACCTCTACTAACCTAGTATGATTTCCACATAGTATCTTATAAATTAATTTTTACAGCAAATTGCTATGGAATATTAATGCGTTCAAATGGACTAAGACCATGCAATTGAAAGAAGTCTCCAGACCAGACCCGAAAAATTAAGCATCTGATTCCTCCTCCACGAGTCTCCAGGCCTAGCTCCCAGGCTAGCTGGCTGAGTTGGCCCTGGACCAGCCTTTTCACATCTCTGGGCTTCAGTCTCTATCATCTGATCAATAGGTCAGATCGGGGTCAGCAAACTACAGCCTGTGGGCCAAATCTGGCTTGTCACTTGTTTTTGTAAGTGAAGTTTTATGGAACACGGCCACACTCGCTTGTTTATGTATTGTCCGTGGCTGCTTTCTTCTATTAACAGCAGAGCTGCGCATTTGTGGCAAAGAGTGACTGGACAGCAAAGCCTAAAATATTTGCCATCTTCACTTGAAAGAAAATTTCTGTTTACCCTTGAGTTGGGGGATCAATAAGGTCTCTTCAAACTTAATACTCTGCTTCTCTCTTTCTTCTGTCCTTTCTGACTCCATTAAAACTCAAAGATATTTATAAGAAGGTGTCTGAATAGATCCCCATCTACCGAATTTTTTAAATGGTTGATGTTGTAGCCATTCCACCAAAAAATATGGTTCATTGGCTGAATCAGGGAGCTGAGCTAGAGGGGAAGATTTTCTTTTAGAAGTGAGAGAAGTCTAAGAGTGTTGCAGCTACTTTAGCTTTTCAAGGAGGCTTTGTGTGGTGTGTGTGTGTGTGTGTGTGTGTGTGTGTGTGTGTGTGTGTGCGTGCTGTGTGTTTATGCTGTAAGTTTGTGGTGTGTGTGTGTGTGTGTGTGTGTGTGTGTGTGTGTGTGTAAGCTATATGTATCCAGTTCCCTTCACATTAATAGAAGGCACATGATTCCTTCAAGAGGGAAGATATTTTTCAGAAACAGCATAATTTGCTCTAGTGGATAACAAATAGTGGGAAGTTTTTGCAGCGAGCAACCATCTGGTTTCAAATTCCTTTTTCAAGCCAAAGGAAATGATGATGATCTCTCAGCCATCTCTGTTTTTTGACACGGACCTGAACTCAGAATTCTAAACAGGACTATGCAGAATGGGATTACATTTCATCCCCTCACCCATCCATCTTCCCTTTTCCTGCTCATTTGCTGGGGCTGCAAAAAAGTAGTAGGGGCTCCAGAAGAGACTTGGTTTTCCAAACCACATGAGTCATTATGAATGGCCTTGTGTCCAGGTAAAGGTTAAGGGGGTCTTTTGTTGTTCTACTTTAACTTGTCCCTGCCACTACAGCCTAATCATTCCACATAATAACAGGCCTGATTCACAGGCCCGAGTCAAAGTCGCAAGTCAATAAATCCATTCCTTCCTCCCTTTCAGGCAAGTGTTGAATAGTACTGAGTGTGCAGTGTCACCAGATCTCATAGTCCATCACATCAAGGTCGTCTAGTATACAGCACATTAAAAAAACAGCTTTCTTTTCAGTGCCTTGCACATCCAAGAGAAGCATTGCTGACCTGCACACAAGGGTGGAGGAAGAGGGGTTGAAAGGCAAAAATCGATCACCCTGGTTCATAGAATCCCAGAGCCATTGAAATTGAGAGCCACAGGCCCTAGACATCAGCTACCTATATTGTCCTCTTTTTATAAGTAAGAAAACTGAGGTCAGGAGAGGGCCAGGGATTTATCCAAGATGATGTGGCCAGTGCCTTCTAGGGCTTAGCCTGGAACCCAGACCTTTTGATTTCCAGTCTAGTGCTCATTGTCTGGGGAAGTTGGGGATGAAAAGAGAGAACAAGAAATCTCCCAGTTTAAAAAAAACACTATCTGATTCCAGCCCCCTCCCTCTCTACTCAGAAAGCACCCCGCTGTAGATAAATTGTGAGAAGTCACATTCTGACTTTGCATCTAGCAAAAAAATATTCAAACATCTAAAAGCCTCGGTTTCCTCACCTGCAAAATGGAGATAGTAACGGTGTCTACTTCAAAGAGTTGTGGTCAGGCTGAGGCGTGTAGCGTGGTACCTGACTCATGGTGACAGCTCAGTAAATTCCAGCTCTTATTGTCATCATCGTTGTCACAGGACAACAGCAGCTACTATATGTTACCCAAAGGTGGCTTCTTGGTCAGCCCCTCGCACCCTGCAGCGTGCAGGCAGGCTCTTGGCTGCTCCCAATGAGACCTAGTACGGTTCACCAAATTATCTTTCTACTCTGGTGTGAGAATAAAACCTGCTGAGAGAGGCTCCTTGGAAGTGCACAACCCTGAGTTACAGTTTGTTTACTTTGCCAAGGGACTTCCAGCTTCTCTAGGTTCATAAATTCCTTGAGGTGGACAGGGGAAGGACTATAAATTAACTTGAATAATAGGACTACATTTGTGTACCTTCCAAAGGTTTAAATCCCTTTGAGAGCAAAAATAAAAGTCACTCTTCTCATCTGCTGTCTCTATTTTTCCCTTAATTAGCAGTTGGGATTAGATACCCTTGGAGGTGAAAAATTAAAAGCACCAAGGAGAGACCTGAGCCAAATGTCGAGCATTTCTGCGTAGGGACTTGAGTCCATCTTCCCACCCTATCTATGAGCTGGACATAATAGCATGGACCCAATGCCCCCGAACATGCCAAATGCCTGTTTCTGTTTGGTAAGGTCTGGGAATCTCTGGCATAAACACCACCTATTGTTGTGAAGACTACATTCATCAAAAGGCATGTACATAAAGGTGTAGAGAACAGCATTTCCTTTGAGAAATTAAGAACGTTTTTAGCCCAAACCGGTTTGGCTCAGTGGATAGAGGTTCGGTCTGTGGACTGAAAGCTCCCAGGTTCGATTCCGATCAAGGGCATGTACATTGGTTGCAGGCATATCCATGGTGGAAGGTGTGCAGGAGGCAGCTGGTCGATGTTTCTCTCTCATCGATGTTTCTGGCTTTTATCCCTCTCTTTTCCTCCCTATAAAAAATTAATAAAATATATATTTAAAAAAAGAACGTGTTTAAAATCTGTCTAGCACAATATTGGGCTCATAGTAGGCATTCTTTAAAAACCTGTCCATTCTTTACAGTTCTGAAAGCCCACCCTAGAGAAGGATGCTTTCAATCAAGGCACCAGACAACCACTGGGAGTCAGATGTGTAGCACAAAGGAGTCCAAAGGTCTGGCTTCTGAGCATCGACCTTGAGCTGGTCTAAACTGAAAAAGATATTTATTCTCATGACATTCTGAGATACCACAAGGATGGATAGGATAATGCCCATAAATACAGTCTAATGTCAAATAGCAAAATTCTGTTTGTCCAGGCTGGAAATTACTGCAGAAGAGTTATATTGGTACCATTTTTTTTAAAAAAAAGAGTAACATACTTACTCCATACTAAGCAGAGGTCTTTAGTCCCACCTCCTCTCTATGTTCATTCTCTTTTATTCTCCTTCCCTTTTAATGTTACAAATTGATCTTAAACTCAAAAACATATAATACAATAAACATGACTAGCATATATGGGTGACTTGACCTTAATTTGTAAACATTTTAAATTAGCCTACAACTACAAGAATTCAAAGAAAATCCAAATTCCCATCCAACAACAGTCCTATTAAATAATCTGATAGATTTTTTTTCACAGATCTGAATATCTCAGATGCGTGTGTGATATACAACATGCTTTATGAGGTTAATGGAAGACATGGGAAGGGAAAAATAAAATGTACATCTTTGAGTACTGGTCAGAGCATTACTTGGAGAAGATATTATATTTTTCAACTAATAGAATCAGCCTCTGCACTGCTGTCTGATATTTCCTCCAAATAAATTGGTCAGGATGAGAAACTTAACTTATATTAGCAAGTATGACACCCAAACCACCTAAAAACTAAATGAGTTATCCTGGAATCTGAGAGCTCAGGAGGACCTGCCTCCTCCCCGCCTCCCCCCATCACCACCCATTTCCAAACCACCTTAGAGAGTAGCCAAGAAAACAGTGCCCACTTGGTAATACCAAGGCAAGAAATCTTCTGCATTGTGATTCCTAGTATACCTTTTAAATAAGGAGCTTCACTTTTTCTTGATCTGGCTGGCAACCTTCATTTGCGCAAGCACTTCTCCCAGTGTTTTGTTTCATGTTCTCTATTTGCACAGCACTGAAATGGGACCAATGTGGAGGGGGAGAGGGGATTACCATGTAGCCTGCACTTTCCTATACCCAAGTTCTAAAGAGGAAAGAACTTTCCTTTCCAAAGAAAATGGTTTTAAAATATATATACAAGTACAGAAATCAAGGCAGTAACTATTAATGGAGTGCTTGCTTTCTTCAGGCACTACACTGCACAGTTCACATGCAATGCCATTCAAGAAACAGCATAGATTAATGGCTGACAGGCTAGCCGCAGTTGCTAGACCTCTCCTGCCCTACCTTTTACTAGCTTGGAAACTCTGGTCAAGTTTATTAAACTCTTTGCGACTCCATTTCCTCATCTGTAAAATGAACATAATAGTAACGCTTACCTCATAAAATCATGCAAATTCGATGAGTTAATAAAAGTGCTTATAACAATGCAAGGCTCAGAGTAAGCACTCAGTAAATATATGGGACTATTGATCCTTACTTCATTCTTATGATGAGGGTATAGATAAAGGACTGAGCTTTAAGAGTTTAAAAAACCTGATAGGTCTAGTGTTATCAATACTCAGCTGCCATTCTAGCTCGTGCACTACAGCATTCCCTTGGGTTTCCATTCCTTTCTGACCTGTCCTACTATTGGTTAACAACAGCCTCATAACTCAGGTCAGATGCCTAATGCAAAGAAACCTCTCTGGCTCCTCTGCCTCCCCCACCACTGAGCCAAGTGCTTCTGTCTTGGCAATCCCATACTATCTCCTATACTCTTACAGTCCATTGAAGCTGCCCTTCAGAGTCTGTTCCCTCCACTGGCATATAGGCTCCTTGGTACCAACAGCTCCCAGCATAATGCCTGGCACATAGTAGGCACTTAGTACATCTTTGTTGAATGCAGAAGGAATGAGTCAAGAAAATGACAACACTGGATTTCAGCTCAGACCTATTAGTCCCCTCACCCTAAGTTCTTTTCTACATGGTTTCTGCTCTTCAAGTTTTCTGCAGCCATATGCACAAAATGTTGGCAAAGGATCTCAGTGCAGAAGTGCTGAAGGGGGTCAGAGGAACATGCCCCAGGTGGTTGGAGCAGTCAGGAGACACTTCAGAGATGACTCAATCTCATCTCTGAAAGGTGTGGAATGAGCACAGGCAAAAGTGGAAGAAAAGGCCTCCACACAGAAAAGTGGGAGAACATGGCAACATGAGAAAAGACGGTGTAAGGCTTTGGATCTTAGACCAAGGGCGAGAAAAAACCCTGACCCCATTAGTTTCTTTAGAATAGAAGACTGGTCCATGAGATAGGATCAGACAGCCCTGGATTGAACTCCAATTCCAACAACTGAATAGCTTAGCTCAGTGGCATCAGACAATCTATCCCCTCAGATAGAGACATCTATCAAACAGGTATATTCTATCTCTAGCAAGGTTATTGAGAGGATTCAGAGTAACATAAAGTGCTGACCCACCATAGGTATTCAATAAATGTTAGGTGCCATTCTTAGCCTTACACTGCAACCACACCCAGACTCTCTGAGAATTACTAGAGAACCCATGTGATAGTTACATTCTCTTTATGAATCCATACCCTCTTCCATATTTCCATGAACTCTGTTCTAACTAAACCATTGGTAGCTGAGTGTTGTATTATACTTTCCCCAATAAGTTCTGGTAATCACCACACTGGAGGGTTCTCTGATGGAAGGATGGTCCCCGGGGAAAATGGAAAAGGTGTGCTCCCCTATTCACCCGCCCCACCCCCACCCCAGACCACAAACACTTTCCAAACCAGCGGCCAAAAGATGTCTGAGAAAAATCAACACCGAGTCCTCCATCACTGTTGCACAAGGTGGCTCCGTGTGCGTGTATTTTGCACCATTTGCCGGCAAACAAAATGGAGTGGTGTAGTTAATTGAAAAACAGCTCTGCCCTGCCTGCCATAATTGACATTAAGTACTGTTTGGGGTAGGAAATCAGCCATTTCCAATTGATATTAAACGGGAAATTATTTAACATCAATGGATATAAACCAGGCGCAATTGTGCTGAATTAGGGAGAAATGCTTTGGCTCATGTGAAAAAAATGTTTCTGTGAAGTGGGATTTCTCAGAGTAAGTGAATATTAAGTCCGCTTAATACCTGTATTAGGAAAAAGAAGAAACCACTTCTCCGGCTCCCCCGGGGCTTGGGAGAAAGCTGCCAAACACTCTTTTGGAAGAAGCCCCATTCTAAGGTGGTCTTGTCTTTGAAAAACAAAGTAGAAAGAGGGGATAATCTGGGAGAGCAGATGAAAGGAGGAAGAGTCTCCTGTGGGTTTACCCAACACTGTCCGCTGTTGGGGGAGAAGCCGGAGCACCGTGGAGAGAAATGGCTAGGGAATCTCTGGGCCTCCCTCTGAGAAAGGGTCGTGGGGACTGTGCCTCTAATGTAAGGAAAGTAAATAAAAGCACAGATCTGTAAAGGAAAGAGATGCCATCATGTGGTCCCTCTCTTCCTAGTTCCCTTTTCCACCAGGAATGGGCACATTTGGGCAGTCCATGGCTTCTGCCCAGCCTGAGACATCATGGCGCTGATTGTCCTCACCACAGTGGGGCAAACCCTTATTCATGTCATGCCTGATGTCTTATCACCTGGGGCTCAGGAATCTCTCCATCATTGTCCAAAGAGTATGAACACCAAATCTGACTTGCAGTCCTCAGCTCCCCGAAAGAACAAGGAGAAGAGAGGAAAGAGGAAGATTAGAAAGGAGATGATTCCAAAGAGAAGACAAAGACAAGGACCTGGTGGGTAGGGTAGAGGAAAATGGACTGTCTGGCGGGGGAAGAGGCAAGATGTGAAGTGAGCACCTCAAGGGTACTTAGAGAGACCCATGCTCCGTGTTACATGGGAGGAAACCGAGGCCAGAAGAGGTTCTGTGACATGTCCCAGCGGCACAACTACTGGACACCAGGTCCTAGTCTAGAGTCTCCTGGTTCCCTGTCCACTTTCAGTACCACATCGCATCTCAAGAAGAGAGAAGGAGGGGGGGAAAATAATAAAGGGATGGAATAAATAAAAAGCCTTTGAAATACAAGGGTAATGCGTTGGCCTAGAATTTCTATTTTAGGAATAAATGTAAGAATAATACTCATGTCTGAGTGGATAACAGTGCATGTGGTTGGCATCACCCAGGACACAGTTTGGCTTTCTGTCTGGAATGGTGACAGCTACAAGGCATGGCCCCTGAGGGCCTTCATCTCCCTGCCCAGGAGATTCCCTCAGCCAGACCTTCACATCTGTGGCACTGTGTGACTCATAAGCAGCCAAGTTTCATCCCAGTGAGAAGTCTCAATACAGGGGTTCTAAGGCAGTCCCCGAGATCTTGGCCTTCTGAGCTGCTTTTGTATAGAAGTAAAATTTGTTCCTTCACAGATAAAGAAGCTAAATGAGTGTTTATAAAAAGTATGTATAACATCTCCAACAGGAGGCAGCCAAGTCGATGAGTGGAGAGCAAGGGAGATAAAATTCTCAGAGTGAAAAATGGGAAAACCTTCCTCATGGCCTGCCTCTTATTCTAAGGCTCTTTTCTGGTGTTGTGCCCTGAGGATAAAGCAACAGAAACCCAGCCATTCTCCTTCCTCTCATGGGCGATGGAGGAACTGACAGGGTGCACACACACACACACACACACACACACACACACACACCTGCTCCTCACCCCCCCACCCCCCCACCCCGGCCTCAGAGCACAATCAGCAATGTATGTGCCAGGGAGAACCTCCAGAGGAAGCACAGCCCATCAATGTCTTGATTTCAGACTTTGGGCCTCTGAAACTATAGAATAAGTTTCTGTTGCTTTAATAATAATTTGATCCATTTGTGATAATTTGTTATAGCAGCCACAGGAATTTAATAACAATTTCTCTAAACCTCAGGTTCCTCATTGGTAAAACGGACACAATGACACATACCCTACAAGGCTGTAGATATAAGC
Source organism: Pipistrellus hanaki (assembly GCF_964339955.1). Classification (NCBI taxonomy): domain Eukaryota; kingdom Metazoa; phylum Chordata; class Mammalia; order Chiroptera; family Vespertilionidae; genus Pipistrellus; species Pipistrellus hanaki. The sequence continues at coordinate 30,468,957 of NC_140514.1, forward strand.
AAATCAAACAGGTATCCAAGAAATTGCAATAGTCATGTCTATTTAAGATGGAAATGTTCAGGTCAATAGGGAAGTTTCTGTCAGTCATTTGGTAGTTGGCTCTGTACTTTGCTTTTCAATCGCCTGAAATAAGACATGTTCCAGGCACACGATGGCTCTTTTTCCACTTCTGACTCAGATGCCCCAGTGTCATTTACACACTGCCATAATATTGTCAGGGAAGCCAGAGACTTGCCTCGGCTGTCTTAATGGAAAGTTCAGGTTCTCTCTCTCGGTATCCCCAGAACCCAGCCTAGCATCTGCAATATAGTAGGTGCTCAGTTAATTGTTGGGTAAGTAAATGAGCCTGGGTCATTACAGGTCAGGCAAATTTACTCACAAAGTAGAATATAGGACAGAGGCTTCTGAATGAAGGAATGATAAACACTTACTATTTACCCATGGGAGTAGCACACCACATCATTAAAGCATTAAACTAATGATGATGATGACAGTGTTTAGACTATTCTTTCCTAGCATGAGAAGGACCCCTGCCAGCATCAAGATGGCCCTAATGGGATCAAGTGAGAGCAATTCTCCTTACATATACCTGCCTTGCCTATTGCTCTTAAATTTAGCAAGAGACAGAAATCCTTTAGTGATTCCTGAATGACTTTGCATCACACACACTCAAAATATTAGCAGGTTTTGTTTATCTGTTTGCTTTAAACTTGGAATGAAAGCATAATGGGAGTTGACCTGCTAAAATCAAAGAGGTTAATTTCATTCTGAGAGTGATGCTATTCAAGGGATTAAAGTAGGTTAAGCTAAAAGTTAGTTCTATGACTCATGTCCATTTTCACAATTGCTCCTAGCATGATCTCCATCTCTAGGCAATAAGTGAGCTATTTTGAGAGTTGCCTGTACCTGGAGGTAGGTTAATTTCCTTTGATAGTATTTTCAGTGGGCTTAAATTTGTTGAAGTGATAACCTTAGTAATTATAACTACTAGTGCAATGTTCATAAATCTATTTTAAACATGTGAGAGATGTTTTATAACCATATAAATATGGATCACTCTGACCATAGCCAACATAACAGGAACAAAACTTTCCGTGAATGTCTGTTTGCAAGAAGAGAGGTTGTTTTCTTGCTTTTTAATTTTAGGGTGAGTAATAGCTTTCAGCTGATTTGAAGTTGGATCAGCATGCATAAGCCCAGACAAGGAGATGGGGAGGTTTAATTTAAGATTCTGGAAAATCTCAAGCTATATTTTAGGGGTTGCTGTCTTAAAGACCCAGAATCATAGATTTTTAAAGTTTTTTTTAAATTATTATTTCACTAAAAGATAGATGGGAAAGGTAGAGGGACCCACAGGACACCCTAAAACACATTAGTTGGATATAATGCTCATTATATATATTTGCTCAAGGGAGCAAATATATATAATGAGCAAAACTCTCTTTACAGGGTCATATATTCACTTACTCATTCTTAGTAAGTACAGGTTTACTAAGAGTCAGTGATGTGCTAGGCCCTCTCCTAAGCACAGAAGACACTTAAATGAATAAAGCTCCTTTTGATCTTACATTCTAATAGGAGAAATGAATTACAAACAAAATTATCCCATGAAGTGATAGAAATATATCAGAAAAGTGTAAGTGCTGTGATCAGAATAAAACAGGGTGATGTGATGGTTAGTTGTTGGGTGGTCTAGGAAGGCCTCTCTGAGGGGCAGACATTTAACCTGATCTCTTACCATCTCCACTTTTTCGTAAATATATATGAACTAAAATGGACAAAAGAGCAGGAACACATGGCAATGTCAGAAAAGAGGAAGCTGAGATCCAGCATCTGAGTGAGACATTCCTACAACTTCATTTGAGAAATCATCATGATAGGCAAGAGGGCCATGTTCACAACACTTAGTTAGGATGCCACAGAGAGCAGACATCTGCCCCTCACATCCACCAAGGATTGCTTGTGGCCAGAGACCAGAGATTCATCTCTTCCTTGTGCCTTCATGAAAGACATTGCTAAACCATATATTATTAAATCCAAAATGCCATCAAGTTGTGAGGTGCAAACCAATGCTAGAGATGCCAAAATGGTAGAACATGAATGTCTTAAAATCTATAACGCAGAGTCATTCTAACTCTGTTCTTTTTCTTCAGATTAAGCTTATATTAATTTCCTACTGGAAATCTGAGTACACTCCCCAGATTTACCTAACTGAGTGGGTTTCATTCCTCCACTTCCTGCTACACCTTTAGAAAATCCTTTAAGCCACCATGACCACTGGGGAGTATTTCAGGGGAATGGGGACTCTCTCTTCCACACCCACTAGTCTTAATTCTGAATCCCGCTCTTAAAATATGTCTCCCACAATGTTCCATGGTGTTCTTGACTCTCCCTCACACTGCCCCCCCCCCCCCCCGCCCCAGCCTTCTGTTATCATCCTTACATCGAACCAGGTTCCTGAATCTGCTCCCCCACTCCCCGCAGCTGTACGTGGTATGCTGAGTCAGATCACCAGTCTTCTCAGGGGATATGGCCCAGGCCCCTCCTTCCCTGGTTGCCACCCTTCTCAAGGAACTATCTCACTGGGCTTGCTCAGGACACCTCTGGGTTCTTTACTTGGAATCATCCACCTCTATACTTCTCCTTTGTCTATATATTGAAGCCCTTCTTTGTTGATAAAATACCAAGTTCTTTGTCCTGGATAAGCAAAACCCTTAAGTAAAAATCATTAAAACAATCTGTTGCCCAGTCAGCATTGTTCAGTAGTTGAGCATTGACCTATGAACCAAGAAGTCATGGTTTGATTCCCAGGCAGAGCACAGTTCCAGATTAAGGGCTCAATCCCCAGTGTGGGGTGTGCAGGAGGCAGCCAATCAATGATTCTCTCTCATCATTGATGTTTCTATCTCTCTCTCCTTCTCCCTTCTGCTCTGAAATCAGTAAAAGATAGATAGATAGATGATAGATAGATAGATAGATAGATAGATAGATAGATAGATACCATTTATTTTGGGCAATAAAGGATAAGAAATGCAAGATTTAAATTCAAACATTAGGAAATTTATTCTGACTAAAGGTAAAGAAGTTCAGATAGTGTCAGTATGAGACCAGAAGATCCTAACACATAAACACCCCATAATCCTATACAACCCAAAGTATTAAAAGGTATGGAACTATCAAATAGTTATCAATAATTTGTCATTGAATATCTGTATGTATTTTGCTTTCACACTCTGACAGAAAAACCAAGGTACAGTGAGAGATTTTTGTGTATATTTCTAAATGAAGGTGAGTGAATGGGATGAAACATCAAACAATTAAAGATCAGCAAGCAGAGGATGCACCAAAGTCTTCCCCATTTGGTCTAAAAGCTGAGAGGAGCCTGGCAGCTAGAGGTGGCACTTTGGCTGTGGTGCTATTTCAGGGGCTGAGGATGCTGAGGTCTGACTATACCTGGTGTGTTTGGGGGGTGCTGAAGAGATTAAATGCCCTGGGGAGATTCTCTGCACAATTTAGAAATAGTCACTCCAGTGACACCTAAGAAAAGTAGATGGACCTTCTCCACAACTGCTCATCTGAAGAAACCAAAAACTCTAAAGATAATCCAGTGATTTAGCAGTTCTGTTCTGAGAGACAACTTTGAATGACTGTCTGTTGAATTTTTAATGAGACTCCATTAAAATGAATAAATAAACAGGGAAACTTGACACCTAGAATTCCTAATCCATCCATTCTCTTTATTTCTATAAAAGGCACCTGGTACATTTAAAATAAAAAATTCTGATGATTTCCCTGTTTTATTTCAAGATAAGAAAGAAATAGAGGAGAGTCTCATTAAATAGGAATAACGGTGATGGGAACTGTGGCTGTGATTAGCTCTGCTCGGGTTGGAGTTGATATTGCTTCTCCCCTGCAGTATTTTTTAATTACACTCCTGATTTTCTATTTGGAGACATCATAGACCTGGTAAATTGTCACACAACCACAAGTCAAATATGTGTTAAATATGAGAAAATGCTGCCATTTTTATCTGATTTGTGGTTCATTCATACACTGTTATCTACTTTTAATTAAATAATGTAAAATATGCATGGTCAGCAGTTTGACTTTTCATTTCCTTACCATGTCAGTAATTCAACCTGATTGTTCCCACCTACCCTAGAATTGCACATTAAGGATGTAACCCTTGCATGGTTCTGATCCAATATCTAGACAAACTAAACCTCTGCAAAAAAACAGCCACTGTCCAACTATATCTTCAAGAAAGCACACACACATACACACACACACACACACACACACACACACACGAGCGCGTGCCAAAAAATATGGTCCATCAAAAACACAGTGTGCTTTTTAGTAAGGGAGCAGCAGGAGTCTTCATTGTCTGACTTTCTTCTGTTTCATTCCTTTCCCCAGTGTCATATCAGTTGTTGATTTATAGTCTACTAAGTTCATTAAAGATCCAGCGTGACTCCCATGGAATTGCCTAAGGCACTGGAAGAAAGAACTTGACTTGCAGGTTGCTATGGACTTGGACAGTTTACTACTTCATTAAGGCTGCTCTTCGACTGGACCGTTTGCATAACGCTGTGCCACAGAAGCCACCTGCTTCTTCCCCAGCCACCTACCGCCACCTTCTTCACATTCCTCCAAAGAACAAAGACAGACTGAAGACAGGGAAGCGGAAAATGAAACCAAAATACTTCCAATCCCCATTTTTGTTATTCTGACTCTTATTATCATTAAATCTATTCTATTGACTTCTTTGACAGGACACGGTTCTGCATGCATTTATTTTTTCCATTTAAAACTAAGCGAGATAAGAACTCCAACAAAAAAGCCTTGGAGACTGGGTAGGTGTAGATTTCTTGAAGAAATACACTCTCAGCCTTACTCCTGAGAAAAGGAGCATACTCCTCCAGAATACATTTTCCTGGGATATGCTTAAAATTATCTCAAAGATAGAGGTTTTCAGGATGAGGCGGCTCTGTTTGCAACCAAATGAAAATAAAAGAAATTAGTTAAGTGATAATAACCAGAAGGTGATGCTAAAAGGAAAGCCCTCTTGTAAATAAACTTGATTTATTTACAGTTAAATGTGTGATTATAAAAAATATTTTCAGCCAAACCATAGAACTTCTGCTTAATAATAATAATAATACTTAGCACTTATACAAGCACTTTACATCCGCAAAGTGCTTTACAAACATTAAGTAATTAATCGTTAACAACACCCCAGTGAAGTAGGTAAGTATTATTCAAGTATTCTCTTGAATGTTCAAGCCAGGATTACAGAGAATCCAAAGTGGGTTGCTATGAGAGAGAGAGAGAGAGAGAGAGAGAGAGAGAGAGAGAGAGAGAGAGAGAGAGAGAGTCTTGTTCCACTCTTACTGTATTCAGGACTTCGGAGTACCTTATAAATGGAAAGATGGCTCATCTGGGGAATGTTTGAAGCCTTTCCAAAACCATGGCTTTGGAGTTTCCCTAATAGAACCAAAACACACTCTGAGGTGGTTTCTCCACCTCTTGTGCGGGTTGGAAGTAATTGGGTAAAGAGTGGTTTCTACACAGGAAGCCAACCACCCCCTCCCTTCCCATATTCTTCACTTCTTGGTGTTTTGGTTTTCACCCTCATTTGATGATAAAGACCAAAATCTCACTTTTAGAAGGAGTGTGTTCATTAGTCAGAGGAGGAGTCGGGGGAGGACAAGCACATAAAACTCGGCCCACCATGGAAGAGCCTGGCACCCCCAGGGAGAGATGAGACATGGGCTTGAAGAGCAATAGTTCTGGCTCCTGAGGGTAGGTCCCAAGGGAGTGAGTCGAAGTGAAATAGAAACCAGATAACTGTCAGAGGCCAAGGGAGGGCCTTGTTGGAACAGGGGCATTGAGTTGTACCTAGAAAACGGTTAAGGTCAACTTTCAAAATGCCTGGGCCAACGATATTCCCTCCATCCTCTGGTTGAAGGCATGTGGGCTCAGCAGATAAATGTCACTGTTGAAGGACTGGTCTCTTTCCTGGGTCAGATAATAAGCTGCTAAAATTACCTTGGGTTTTCTTGTTGATTTCTTCATTTATTCATTAATAATAGCCAGTGGATACTGAGCATCTCCTCTGTGAAGAGCACTATGTTGAATTTTTTCATTTTACTTGGTCACTTAATCTTTACCACAATCCCCTCAGGAATGTTCAACTACTAGCCTCATTTACATATCAGTAAAATGAGGCTTGAATAGGTTAAGTAACTTGGTTAAATCACCCAGCTAATAAGAGTTGGGATTAAAATCTAGACTCTTAGATTCCTGAGCCCGCTCTCTAAACTGTACTCTTTACTTTCTTCCATTCATTTGATTACTATCTGAGTAGATGCCTGGCCTAGAATTAGGTTCTGAGTAGAAGAAGTGAGCAAATAGACATGATTTTGGCATGGTAAGAAGACAGACATTTTTTAAAAAAACACCCTCACAAATAAATGTCATTTCAAATTGGAATTCGTGTTATGAAGGAAAACTTAGTGGTGTAAAAGATACAGAAAACATTATTTACATCAGAAAATCAGAGAAATCCACCCCACGTAAATGCCATATCCCCTGGCAAAGGGGTGGAAGAGCATTCTAGGGAAGGGCCCGACAGGTAGGCAGGCCCCAAGGTGGGAATGAATTCAAGAAACTGACAGTAAACCAGCATGAGGAGTAGACAGTGATCCAGGGGGACAGGAGCATAAGATGAGGTCAAGGAGGAAAGCCAGGGCTAGGTCATTACACAGGGCCTTATGAGCCATATGCAGTCAAAATTAAGTTCATCTGCATGTAACCAAAACACAACAGTGACATGAAAAAAAACACATTAAATAAATCCAGAGATTAGCTGTCCAGGGTTAGAATCACAGCTCTACAACCTTCAGGACTAGGAAGCCTTCTAGCTTTCTACACTGCCATCCAGCATGTGGCTTCCATGTGACTGGCCCCATCATGGTCCAAGAAGACTTGTGAACATTTGGACCAAGCGATGGGAAGAAGGTATGCAGGGCAGCCTACGGGAAGCTTCCTTAGAGAATCCTGAACTCCCAAGCAACATTTCCCCTTATAAATGTGTGGCCAGACTGTTGCTTAGCCACACCTGTTTGCAAGGGAGGGAGGGAGGGAAATGCAGTCTGTAACTGTAACCAGGAAGATTCTGTTACTGGGGGTGGACATAAAAGGGGTGGAGCATAGATATCAGCAAGGCTACTAGTAGTCTCAGCCATACTATGAAGAAGAGTTGGATTTTATTGTCACTAGGATACAAAGCCCATCCTATGTTTTAACAAGAGAAGCAACATTATCTAGTTGACATGTTTAGAAACTTTGGCTGTTTCATGAATGGGTACTAGTGAAAAATAGGGTCCTCAGCTAGAAGCTATCATGGTGGTCCAGGAAAGAGATGCTATGTCTTTAATAAAGACAAAATCATTAGACATAGGAAAACCTAGTGGAATCAAGATATATATCAGAGACAAAGAATAGAAATGTTTATATAATTTACATGGGGGTGGGCTGTGGGAGTTTTCCAGGAAAATGCCTAAAGTGGTGGCAGATACAACCATACGGCTGAGGTGCCACTTACAGAGATGGAAAATACTATAGAAAATGAATATTTTAGTGTGTATATGTGGGGAGATATTTCAGCTCTGGACGTCTTAAATTTAAAATGCAAGTGAGTTATGCAGGTGAAGATTTAAAGTAGATAGTTGAACATACAGGCCTAGGACTCAGAAGAGAAGTTGCAGCTAGAGATAAAAAATTGGGAGCCATTGCATATAATTGGTGTTTAAATCACTGGGAGTAAAATAAATTCTCTTTGGGAGAGACTAAAATGTAAGAAGAAACAGATACTGTAATCTTGGGGGAGACAAGTGGGTAAGGAAAGAGAGGCAGCAAAGGCAGCCAAGAGGAGTGATCAGCAGGATAAAAGGGAAACCAGTGGTGTCATAAATGCCAAGAAAAGAGAATATTTCAGAAGAAAATAGAAGTCAACTTTGGCAAATGCTACTAAGAAGAGATGAAGAAAATTGAGAGTAAAATAGTCAACATGAGGTGGAGCAACACAAAGTCATTGGTGACCTGAGCAAGAACAGTTTGGAATTGTGGGATAAAAAAGGCACGTGTGTATGTCCTGAGGAACAACTGTGAGGTGGAAAGTGGAGGGGAAAGCATTTGTACAAACATTTTTTAAGTGACTTGGCCATGAAGGAGAATGAGATAGTTGTTGTGGAGAAAGGTACTAGGGTCAAGAGAAGATATTTTAAGGGTAGGAGCTACTAATTCTTGTTAGAAAGTAAGTGAAAAGAGCTTTGTCAGCCTAGCTTAGTGGTTGACCTATGAGCTAGAAGGTCACAGTTTGATTCTCAGTTAGGGCATATGCCCAGGTTGTGGGCTCAATCCCCAGTGTGGGATGTGCAGGAGGCAGCCAATCAAGGATTCTCTCATCATTGATGGTTCGATCACTCTTCTTTCCTCTCTGAAATCAATAAAAATGTATCTTTTTAAAAAGAATCAGGTAAGGAGGAAAGATTAAAAGTGGAGCAGCAAGAAGGACTTACCAATGAAGATCACTGTCTGAGAATTTTTTAAAAGGGAATAGATTAAAAATATTCATGGATGGCCCAGTCTTTTCAATGCCACAGGTGGGAGTTGGAAGGAACAAGAGTGGAATCATATGTGTTTATGATTCCACTCTTGTCCCTCATGTGGTTATGGAGGAGATAAAATAAGAGTTTCCTCCAATGCCTTCAATTTTCTCTTTGGAAATGCAATTACATTACAATGAGAAATCTCTCCCATTTACCAGACTGTCGGAGATAAGAAGAGGTGAACAGCATGCTGTGGTGGTGAGCCAGAAGATGCTAGCTTTCTTACATACTTCTTATTGGGAAGAGGGTGAATATGAAAAGCAATCCAACAATATCTCTTAAAACTTAGAATAGCACACCTTTGACCCATCCATAATATTTCTAGGGACTTGCCGAAACCAGTTTGGCTCAGTGGATAGAGTGTCAGCCTGTGGACTGAAAGGTCCCAAGTTTGATTCTGGTCAAGGGCATATATCTTGGTTGTGTGCACATCCCCATCCCCAGTAGGAAATGTGCAGGAGGCAGCTGATCGATGTTTCTCTCTCATCAATGTTTCTAACTCTCTATCCCTATCCCTTCCTCTTTGTAAAAAAAAATCAATAAAATATATTTAAAAATATTTCTAGGGACTTATCTTACAAATATACCAACAGATATACAAAATGATGTAGTTATAAATGTATTCATATAGCAAAATTTATAATAACAAAATGTTGGAAATAACCTAACTAGCCATAAATAGCAGGTTATATAAATTAAACAACATCTACAGAATGGCATACTATAATGTTATAAAAAGAATGAAAACATTATCTACATAGAGCAAGTATATAGGTTTCATGTTTGGACAAGAACAGCATAACACCTCAACTTGGAGAGGAAAGGTTACAGGAAGATATGTAAACTTTATTTAAATTGAAAAGGCGGTCCTTAGACATGTAAAGAATGGAAACTCTAAGAGTATGAAGATTTCATTATAGAAAAATATATTATTACTATTGGTCTTTGAGGGGGAAAAAAGCTCCCAAAAGGTACTCCCATGAGATTAGCTATGGAATTATCACTATCTAATCCACAATTCTAAGACTCTTCTTTGACCCTAAAATTCTTAAACTTAAGTTTTCAATGGCTCTCGGTTACCCAGAGAATAATACTCAACTCTAAAAGTTATGGCACAAAAGCCTTCTACCTGTTCCCTAGACTGTCCTATCCAGGCTAAGCAACTTTGATTTCCTGCCTACATTCAGATGGATGTACTCATGGGGCCCAGAATAGTCATTATTATACTGACTTCCACACGTTTGTTCATGTCATTTGCTCACTTGGAAAAACCTTCTTACCTTCTATTTAGAGTCAACATTTTGAAAGGCCTGACAAGCCCCACCTTCCCCTCCAGAGCCATCTGTCTAGCAACTTACAAAGCCCAAGAACTCAAAAAGCAGCCTGACTTCCAAGAATGGTTCCCAGTTCTATTGGCCAAAAGCCTGGGGAGCAAGCTCATTCATTCATTTCTATTGAAAGAGAAGCAAACACTTTCAGGGTCTCCCCGGAGGGTTGTAGGCAAGAGAAATGCCTTCCCTTTTTCCAGGGGAGCAATTTCAGGCCCTTGAAGATCAGGTTTAAGTCATTTCCTGACCATACACCAGCACAGTTCCTCCACAGCTCTAGCCAGGTTCAGCTCCTTGGGAAGACTCAAATGTAGTTTCTGAATTAATAATTCCTTCCAGCTTTGATATCTTCATTTGAGAGTTCCAGAAGAATAGAGTGTTTTTAAAAGGAAATGGGAGAAGGCATGCTCAAGGGGGGCATTATATAAGAGAGAGAAGAGCTGTAACTCTCAAAAATGCGTGTGGATGAATGAGAATGACTTCCTATGACTAATGTCCCCCAAACATTAAGCTAATGATTAAACTGAATAAAAAATGCAAATTCCCAAGATATCATATGCTGCTGGGCGGACTGATGGAAAAGTGCCTTGCAAACAGTCCCAACATTGTGTGGGGAGCTAGAGAGGAGACACAGATAAAAACAACAGAGATCCATATGGTCCTAGGCAATGGTCAACAACCAAAATTACAAAAGCAAAGAACAGTGAGCAGTATGTTTCTCGTACTCTCCTATTTTGGCACTTCTCTGGAAGTTCTAAAGTGATGGGGGAAGAAGAACAGAGCAATGTCTAGGGAAACAAATCTGTAGGCATCTCCCACAGAGCCCTGCTTAGCCAGCTATGTGTCCAGTGGTGACCTTGCCTTCACAAGGATTCTCTATCCCCAGAAATAATGAGTGGGTGCTAGGTCCGTGAGCCTTCTCAACAGCCACCTATGTTTCCTATTAATCCTCTATGTAGCCCCAATAAATGATACAGTCCCCCCAAGTCAAGAGGAGCATGGATTTGGCAGAATATCCCAGCAAGTCCAGAGTTTAGCAGAGACTCAACAGAGGATACTTTGGTGGCAGCAGTGCCTTTCAAAGGTATACTCTTAGGGTCGGAAAAATTTAATTATTTTATTTTAGGTTTCTTTTTTTATTTTGTTTTCAAACTACCTCTAAGCATATTTGTAACTGCACAACAGAGAATCTAGATCTGGCATTTAAGTCCTTTTGGAAGGTACAAGGAGCCCCAATATCACATGCCATATTTTGCATGTATGAAAAAAAAATTATTTATTGTATTCAATTTTCAAAGTGATCTATTACTTAAACTTGGTTTAAAACTGCTGGTCTGCTTTTGTGCAGCCAATAAATGATGGTTTTTGTTACAGAGAATATGATATTATGTTTTCCAAATGTGTGAAGAGCATGACAGTGGGACCCCATACTTTTCAGACTCTTTTACTGCTTTTCAGAGTAAAGGAGACAGGATATACATTATTTTGCTCAGGGTATACAACTAGATCTGAACAAATGCCATAAATAAGGGTCTTTAATGAAGTATTCGTTCTAAGTTAGATTTTTTTTCTAATCAATGAAATGCTTAGACTTACCCAGAAGCCATTCCCATTACTGTACAAACAATATCAAATGACATTTATAGGAGATACCACAGACCCATAACATATCAGTCAATGCACACATATCCTTATGGCCTGTTGCATTTTATTAATGCAGTCATACAATTTTACAGTGAGAAGAGATCACAGACATTCCCTTCTCCTTGTGCAGAAGAGGAGATGGAGACCTAAGGTCCCAGAGCAAGCCCTGCCCTGGAGGGCATCACTTTCTGAATCAGACCCTGGGAAAGAGTTGTCAAGGGTCTGGAGCTATGGAGAAACTGGTCCTGCCTTCCTCAAGGACAACCTGGCCTTCTCTCAAGGATAGCATGACTCGATGCCCTTTCCTCCACTGCCAGAAGGCTGCTGCCACAGGGCTACGTTAAGCAAGCTGTGCTGAGGGTGGCAATTTTTATCAACATGGTTTGTTTGTTTGTTCATTCATTTGTTTTTCCAGAGTTTCAACATTTTCTCTCCAAGTACTGCTTTGATGAGACAAGCTATGGATGTGCCGGCCAGCCAGTCACCCCCCATAATGAAGAGCAGGGATTCCTTGCACTGACTTCCACAGATGGGAGAAGTATAGTTAGCATGGTTGTTCTTGTTTTCCTTCACCACCTAGGGCTCCGGTAGGAAAAGGGGGTCCTGGAATGTTACATAAAGGAAGGCCGTATTTCCAGAGGAGCAGCCATCGAGGGTCTCAGTGGAGACCTGGAGCTGCTTTTCTAATCAGATGGGTCTTACATGACGACATTTCTGAAGAGTGCAGGCCAGGGCTATGTATTTGTAGAATGCCCCCTCGATCCTGGCTGCCTGATATGTCCTCACGATTAGAGGCAGGCCATGCATTTGAGATGGGAATTCCTCAGGACATCCCATCAGGAGGCATGCGCCGTCTTTCCTGCTCTCATCTCAGACCCGGGCTGTGCAGGACTGGGGAATGCAATCCTCAGAGACAGTCATACAGTAGCATACCAGGCCTCTAGCTCCAAATGAAGAAATCTGAGCCTTTTGATAGAAACGCCACCCCCAACTCCTCACTGAGGCAGTAGGATTTTCTGTTCAGTCGGAGGACTGCACACTGGGTTCTGCAGTGACCTCCACCCAGGCTCTGCATCCTGTGGGGCTGGATCGGGTGGGTGAAGGGAAGGGCCACCTCTCTCCTGTCTTTCTGATTCAAGTCTGGGAAGCTGCCTGCAGCATGACCCTCACCACGGACGGACAGCCAACACCCATCTTGGTAACTTGTTACCGACCACAGGTCACCCAATCAGTCCAGGGCTGCTTCCAAACATCCGTTCCCAATCCATTATTCATTTAGGCAGAGTCAGCGGAGGGGAAGAGGAGACGCAGTTGGAAGCCCAGGATCAAGCTAGCCCTAGGCAAAACTGGAGAGTCCGAACAGCTTGTTTTCAAAGACCCTTGCTCTTTCCACACAGTTTCCCCTTTTCAGAAATAACTTTCTCCCTGGCACCTAAGGCCCCCAAGCACTTTGAGTAGACAAGGTATCTCACTCAAGATAAAACTTTGGGTGCTTTCTGTATAATCTGTGTAAAATTATGCACAATTATTTAAAAAGAGGGCTCATTTTCTCCTGGTACATTTATCCAAAAATTAGGACTGGAGAAGGGTGGGATGTCCGGCAGTCATCGGGGAGCAATCTGGGGCCTTCGGAGCATCCTCCAAGTTCTCCCAAGGAGCCCACTGACTACCCACAGGAATGGAGGCTGCCCATGAAGCTTGAGTATGAAACCCGGCACTCAGAAATGCTGCTTTTTCTAGCCATCCCAAGGCCCTGAGCGCTCTTGTCAGAAGCAAGGAGAAATATTTGCAAAAGAGCATGTTTGAAAGAGCACTGGATTAAGCAGAATCAACTCCACCACTCAATCTATTTAATATGTACGTTACTTTATCTTACCAGGCCTCAGGGTTTTGTTTTTTTGTTTTGTTTTGTTTGTTTGTTTGTTTTTGTTTTTTGTTTTTTGTTTTCATTTTAAAAATGAGGGCTTCTGACTGGCCCATCATAAAATCGTTCAGCTCAGCCGAACCGGTTTGGCTCAGTGGATAGAGCGTCGGTCTGCGGACTGAAAGGTCCCGGGTTCGATTCCAGTCAAGGGCACATCCCCAGTGGGGGATGTGCAGGAAGGAGGCAGCTGGTCGATGTTTCTCTCTCATCGACATTTCTAGCTCTCTATCCCTCTTCTTTCCTCTCTGTGAAAAATCAATAAATATATTAAAAAAATAAAATAAAATAAAATCGTTCAGCTCTTAATTGCTGAAATGTTATATTCTGGCCTGATTCATTCAAAGATAAGGGAATGAGAAATGGCAACAAATTTTAAAAGTTTGTAACATAATGGGTTTGTTACATGCTATTCTAAGTATGTAACCTAAATTAACTCCTTGGATCCTCAGAAAAACATCTGAAGTTAATTACTCTTACTAGCCCCGTTTTACAGGTGTGAAAACTGAGGTGCAATTGCTTAGCTGGGAAGTTGCAAGCGAGAATTTGGACACAATGGTGTGACTGTCCTGTTCCAAACCACAGTGCTTTTCAACCTCTCAAAGAAGAAAAACAAATTGCCACCGAGGAACGGTGTAGGTTGGGTGGAGAACAGGGAGCCAAAAGAAAGAGAGCCAAGGATGCTGGCCAACACAGGTGGTCTGGCTGCCCTGAGCTTTTGGGCTTGTGTACCACAACCAAGTGCATGGCAAGAGATCTCAGCGGAGAGTGGCCCGGCCCAGCCTGAGTCTATGGAATTAGCTCCCTTGCTGAGAGGTTAAGTCTCTGAAGGCCCATGGACATCTAGGAGCAAGAACTGGCTGGTGAGGACTGTTGCAGACATGCTGTGTGGACTGGGCTGTCCTGCACCCACCATGGACAGGTGTGGCCGACAGAGCTGTTCCCAGCCGGGCCTCTCCAGGCTCATGGCTGTGGGGCCAGGAGTATGGGGGAACTCGAGGCTTTGAGGGTTGATCTGCATTTCTTTCCCTTGGAATGCCCCAGGTCTGACCACAAAGACACTCCGGTGTCCATAAAGAATATCTAAGGAAGAAACTTTGTCTTTCCTTTCTGGCTGGCTGAGGGCAAATAAGGAAGGGGTGTGTGATGTGTGTGTACATGGGACTGTGCAGGAGAGAAAGAGACAGAGATAGAGAGAGAAGCAAAGAGACAGTCAAGAAAGAGGTAGACACAGAGACAGACACAGAGGTAGAGAGAAAGATATAGACAGAGAGAGGTAAAGGGAGAGAGAGAGAGAGAGAGAGAGAGAGAGAGAGAGAGAGAGGAGAGGAGAGGAGAGGAGAGAGAAGAGAGGAGAGAGAAGAGAGGAGAGAGAAGAGAGGAGAGAGAAGAGAAGAGAGAAGAGAGAAGAGAGAAGAGAGAAGAGAGAAGAGAGAAGAGAGAAGAGAGAAGAGAGAAGAGGGAGAAAACCAGAAATTCAAGACAGATGGAGACAGAATAGGGAAGGTTGGAAGAGAGACAGACATAGACTCTCAAATAGTCTAGAAGCTTGTTTAAAGTTTCCAGCATAAATAAATCTAGATTTTACAGTGGTGTTTGGGAGCCTCTAATGGTGTCTTAAAATCAGTGTTTTAGCTCCACCTAACTTTTGCAGGGTTTGTTGTGTGGGGTGTGTGTGTGTGTGTATGTGTGTGTGTGTGTGTGTTTGTTAGTTACAGTCTGGCATATAAGTGTCAGTTTGTTATGTGGGTGGGTAATGGTATGCTTTTAATTAAGGAGGCAGAGCCGAAATTAAACCACATCAAGTGGCTAGTGTTTCTTTAATTTCAGATTGTGGGTCCCTTACCCTGAGCATAAGGAGTTGGGCTAGACAATGATTCCCCTTTAATGGTTATGGCTGAAAAACTCCATCTCGTGACCAGCTTCATAATTGATTAAACACAACTGTGGACTCCCATGATCAGGAAGTGCAATTTTGCTGGTGTCGCTTCAAGTCTAAAATACCTCCAGGGTAATTACAGGCTCAGAGGCAACGCAGAAGGCTTTGAAGTAGGGAAAGAAAAGATTAGGGCGGCCAGAGGATCGGTGCCTGTTCATTTGTCCTTCATGGCAAAACCTTGAAAGCCTTTGGGGAAAGATGCCTCCGTCTGCAGAGACTCCGGGTTTGGGGCATCCCTGTCCGGCTGCAGAGTAAAGGATGGCAGGGTCCCAGGTCATGGCAAGCTTCAGAGGCCACCACACATTCCCCCCAGGAAAGGCTGTTGGCTCCTAAGGCCAGATTCATGCCGCTCTGATTCTTGTTGCCTCAGGTCTGCCTGCCCCTACTGGCCGCAACTTGAGCCATCCACTCGAAGCAGGAAGAAGTGCACTCCGTCTGACCAGCTAAATTATTTACCTTGATAGCAATTATCCAACACTACAAGCCACACTCCAAAGGCCTCTTTACAGTTCACGCAGAGAGGATACAAACCTTTTTCAGAAATGAAGAGACTGAAGGGCTCTTTTTAATTTTTTAATTAATAATAGGTTAGAAGTAAAAACCATTATTAGTGACAGTACATAATGGGAAAGCCAGCCCTGCATGGTTAAGAGGCCCATTGAAGGAAATGTTAATGAATTGAATTTGAAGTTCTTCATAGTCAACCTGGAGACAACTAATGGCTTCAAAGTGGAAAAGTGAAGAGTTATTAAATGTTGTATATTTATTGCACTAATAATCAGATTGCCAGAGGCTGGGAGAGATGCAAATATCGGCCCAAGTCCTGTTTAACCATTAGCTGCGGAAATGCAAGAGATTCACTGGGGGGAAGTTACTGTATGCAAACATTTGCCAATGCCACCGTGATGAATAGCTCGCAGATTAGGGCCATAACTACTCCAATCCCAGGAAAGCCCATTTCAGCAGAGGATAGAATCATAACTTAATATTTTTTTATTTTTTTTTACTGGCACTTGGAGAGAGAGAAGGACAATATTTCTGGCAGCTGCCATTTTACATAATCTGGTGTTTTGTATTAAAAATTAAAAGCACAAAAGAACCACCCACCCTTCCAGTTGCCCAGGTTTGGGGCTCTCCCCGGAGGAGCTGAAACCCCTCAGGTCCTGGCACGTGTTCTTCCTAAAGCAGAGGCCCCTCTGAGACAAAACTGCAAAGGCCCTCTGGCACCTCCATGATCATGTCTCCCAGAGAACGCTTCAGGAACCTCGGAGCAGAGAGACAGACTCTGAAAACAGAGCCGGAATTCGGGGCCTGGTGTTCGGGACTTCCTGACTGAGGGAGTCTCGGGGAGTCATTTTAATCTCTGAATCCTCATCAGCAAAATGGGGACAGTTAAACCTATGGTGCCGGTTTGGGTCAAGGGTCGGTGACAAATTGTGCCAAGTGCCTAGCAGAGTGGCTCTGATACAGCAAGCTATTGTTTCAGGGGTTTCCCTAGAATCAGTCCCTCAGGTGACGATTAACGCGTGTTTGTGATTTGCTGAGAGAATGTGCCCAGGGCAAACTGGGATGGGAATGGGAGAAGCAGGATAAGAAAGGGGAGATGACTAGTAAAGGACTTGCTTTCAGTGAGGTCCCATGGGAAATAGCTTCACCCCATCCCCCAGGGGAACTCTGGACTGTAAGTTATGCCTCAGAGCCACTCAAAGGGAAGACACAGGGCATGCATATTCCTGGGCCTGTGAGTCATTGGTCAGGGCCTCCCTGAGAAGATCTGAGTTCCCAGGTTCTGTTCAGTTCTCCAGCCCCGTGGGCAAAGCAGGCTCTGGCCACGAACTCGGAAGCTAGGTCTCCAGAGGCGCTGCTGCTAACTGTTGGAAGCAGAGTAGCCAGGGGCACACAAAAAAATGGTAACAAAGGATCCAAGGGCATTCAGGCAGAGTGTCTATATCATCCCCTAGAGGGCTCAACCCATCAGAGCTCTGGTTATCAGTAGCATAGATTGTATTGGGGACCTGGGGGTTACCCCACAAGCTCTCTCTCCGTCAATCTCTCAATTGACTGTGGAGTGATGAAGGAAAGGGGTCCATAACCTACCTCCCTCAACTCAAATCAGCAGGGCTGCAGTGAGCACTTGCTGTGTGCTCTTCACCACACTGAGTCCTTGGGGGAAAGACACACTGACGTAAAGTGTAGGCTCCAGCCCAGTCCCCTGGGGAGAAGACTCGCTAAAATTAAAAGTACAACAGCTTCACAAGGTAAGAGCTCATTCTTAAGGACAACAGAATAAAATAAAGAAACAGAGCAGTTCTCTTATCTACTGCCATCAGTGAAGAAAAATGGAGCCAGTAGGGAATGTTTTGAATATGGAATTTCCTCAGAGAATAAGCAGAGATCCAGACCAAGGGGACTGAGGGTCAGGTTTAGGAAACAGAGCACTGGAAACAGCAAACAGGCCCTAGAAGAAGCATCGCACTCTCTCCCAGAACCCCCCTCCAAAATGCCACCTGTGCCTTGGAGAACCCTACATGACAAGGAAGACCTGGGCAAGTATCTTCCTTAGAGCCGTTGATTCAGAGCTACCAACGCTAAGAGCAGATCAAACTGTCCAACTGCAAGGAACCTTAGGGATCATTCCATCGAAACCCCCTGTCTCATGATAAGGAAATTTAGGCATGAAAGTTTAGGAAGTTACCATTTGCCTAATTTAACGATCTTCGCTTTGTTCCACTTTAAAGCTAGAAATATAAGATTTGCACATGTCTAAGAACAGCTTCCTTTGCCCCCATAGACCAGGGGTTAGTAAACAGGCCAAATCCTGCCTGTTGCCTATTTTGGTAAGTTTTACTGGAACACAGCCACTCTTTGGAAGGGCTGAGTCTTTATGACAGAGACTATGTGGCCCACAAGGTCTGAAATATTTACTATTTGGACATTTGCAGAAAAAGTGTGCTGTCTTCTGCTATAGACCATTAGGAGGTAGGCATAACCAAATGAACCCGCCTTCTACTTGGGGGGTGAGGCTGGTGATTCAACCAGCTGGCAGTCTAAATGCCTCGCTGAGTAAGCCTGAGTCACTGAGGAAGGCTGGTGGTGGAACTGGAGGGAAGTTCTGCTGAGGAAGCTGGCATCACAGAAAAGGCCAAGCCTGCTTTTTCAAGGTCAGCCCACCCTGGGGCAGACAGGCCTCACACACCACATGGGCCACCAGGTCGGAGGGCCATCTTGGTCCACTGCAACACATGAGTCAGTGAGGAGACCCTCAAAGTCGCCTTCCAGCTCTGGCATTCACATGCCAATGAGGGGACCTTCTGCCTCACTCCCTCGCATCACCCTGCTTCCCCCTCCGCCATTCTCTACGAAATGCTACATAAACAAAGGTGCACACACGTGCCCTGCTTCAGCACCACTAGAGTTACCCCTATTTCATTCACAGCATAATTGCATGTATTCAGCAAAGGCAGTCCATGATTCTCACTGTCCTCACAAGATTACCGGAATTTGCTCTCTACCTGGTCAGGCTGATTCTTGGACAAAGGAAGGTGTGTTTCACCAAATGCCATGCTCCAAAGAGTTCAAGCTGTACATTACTAGCATTCTACCTACAGAGAAGCAGTCCAAGGTGCTATATAGGAAAAGCTTCATAAATGCTATTACTTTTCTAGCAGATAATATGATTCTAAAGATTGATCCAGGATTCAGTTAATGTGCTACCTTTCTGTGGACACCTTGGGGTGGCTCAGAAGCCAGGCAAAGCCAAATTGTTTGCAGATAGCATTCTAATTGTATTGAGACTGGGGCATATTTTATTGGTGCAAACCTACAACCAACGCTTACATAAAAGGGAGCTTATCTCTTCAGAGTCTTGAAAGTCATATCATCACCAGAATTAATAATTTAATAACATAATTATAATATAATCTACACATAATACTACATTATATGTTATAATGTAACTAATAACACATTACATTGCATTTAAAATTTTAAATTTAGAAGAAGTGAACATATGATCTGAGGATCACTTCCTGCCTCCACATAAGACTCAACTTTCAAATGAATCCCAGAATCCCCCCTCTAGCACCTCAAAAGAGGAGGTGAAATCACATCTGACAGCCTCAAGTGAGTCTCAGGTGCCACACGCTCTCACACACTCAGCATCCCTCTGACGAGAAAGCACACTGTGGTGAGCGGGAAACTAACACTCTAAAGTGGAGAGGGTGAAAAAATGCCCCGCAACATCAGCTGGAAGGGCCCCTCTGAGACCCACGCCTGCAGCAGTGAGCAGGGCAACCATCCCCTCTCAGAAACACCGATAAGCTGTGATGTGTACAGCTGCTCCTCCGCGGAGACCAGATCGAGGCCTGCAAGTTGCTGATGCTTTCGGGAAAGCTCCCGCAGGAAGAATGACTCCTCAGAGGCGTTAGGTACCTGGCTGGGAAGGAAAGGCGGTGGTCGCCTGGGTAAACCTGGCTGGTGTCCCCAACCTCTGGAATGTCTGAGTGACCACAGTGCCCTATGGAGTATGTGCTCATCTGCATCCCACGTTTGGGCCAATGGAATGAAGCGAGCCTTGAAGATGCTGGTAATGACCTTTCTAATAAGCCAAGCACCGTTCACACATGTGGTTGAGGCTCCATCCTTCCCCAAGAGCTGCCCTGAGAAGCTGAACACTTACCTTAGTGATGCTGCCAGAACAAGAAGGGCTCGGAACTCTTCATTCGAGCCCCGTGTCAGACCCTTTTGCAAATCCTTTGGCAAGCCCTCAAGAGCAACAATTTTTATCTTTTGAGGGTAGATCCAATTCTTGGGGTGAGCCCAAGGTTGCTCAGAACCCAGCCTAGCGAACAAGCTGGGGGTGGGGGAGGAGGAGGGGAGGCATCATGCAGGAGGAGACTGGCTGGCTCCCATCCTGCTTCTGGGAGGGGTGGTAGAGGCCCTTTCTCCACCTGGAGCAATGGCAGCGTGGGCAGGAGTGCCCGGCACCGAAAGGCACGCTCCCTGAGAAAATGGGGGTTCCATGATCTCAGTGCCACCAGGTATGCGAGGAACCAAGAACACACAAGTGGAATCTCAAACAAAGTAGCGAGCTATAAATGTCCCCAAATTCACAAGGCAAGGGAGGCCTGCAACAGCCAAGCCTTTGTCCGAGTTCAGGGAGCTATAGCCCAGGGGCCGACTCCAGCCCATCCGCTCACTGCCTGTTTTTGTAAATAAAGTTTTATAGGGGCACAGCTATGCCCATTTGTTTAGCTATTGTCTACCCTGCTCGCCCTCCTCAAAGGCGGCAATAGAGAACCGGTGGCCAGCAAAGCCTAACATATTTACTATCAAACCCTTTACAAAAAGCTTGGCGACCTCGGTCCCTCCTGAGTCTGTTTTAGAGGCTAATTAAAGTGGGAATGTCTGGTGAGTAGACTTTCTCCCCGGTTTTCCTGTGACATTTGACCTCTTTATCTGTATGGAAAGTAATAACTTAGAACGTGGCGTATGCTTTTATAAGTATCCTAGGGCTGCCGTAACAAATTACCACAATTTAAGGGGGTAGCTATTAACAACAGAAATTTATTTTCACAATTCTGAAGAATAAAAATCCGAAATCAAGACACTGGCTGGGCTACACTCTCTGTGAAGACTCTTGGGAAGTAAGCTCTCTTGCCTCTTTCTAGCTTCTGGTGGTCACCAGAAACCTTTGGTATTCCTTGGCTTGTACATGTCTCTCTCCATCTTCACATGACATCCTCTCTGTGTGTCTGCATCTCTGCATCCAAATCTCCCTCTTCTTATGAGGACACCTGTCTTTTTTCACTTAGTGCCCAAATTCAGCCCACCCACCCACTTGGTTTCCACATGTCCTCATCCTAACTTGAGTACATGTGCAACAACCCTATTAAAGTCCCATTCACAGCTTCCAGTAGACAAGAATTTTGGGTGAGCACTATTCAACCCAGAATCTGGTACTTGGTACTCAACAAATGTCACTGATTGCCCCTCATGATACATTCTGACCAATTTCCAAGCCAGTTGACCCCCTTCCATCCACAATGGCTCCGAAGAGCTTGGCACTGCATCCTGCAGTACACCCATGTCTGTTCTCTACATAGAAATATCTTCCCTCTTCTCGACTATCTGATATCACCCGTGCACCTTCCTCCCGAAGATTCACAGCAGGGAAAGCCCAGGAATGGCATTTCTCTTATTTTTAGGCCCCAAATCTTCACAACACTGTGACTTCTTAAATCTGGGCTCTGGCCTCAATGGCATTCCTGATTTAGTGTCTGATGGGTCAGACACTAAAACCCAGCCAATTCTTGGTCTGAACACAGTCACCATCTAGCAAAGAGTGGCAAAGCTATAGCAATTCTCTGCTTCTCTCTTCCCTGTGATTCTATGGTCATAATTATTTACTTTGCCATTTTAAATAATACTTGCCTTTGTCTAGTGCTGCTGAGGAGCCATAGATGTTAAAGGAAATCCCTACCTGCCAACAGACAGTATCAACAATGTTAGGGTTGCCAGATAAAATATAGGACTCCCAATTAAATTTGAATTTCAGATAAACAAGGGATACTTATTTGTATAAGTATGCCCCATGTAATATTTGGGACATAGCTGTACTTTAAAAAAATCATCCCTTATTTATATAAAATTCAAACTTATCTGGGCATCCTGTAGTTTTACTTGCTAAATCTAGCAGCCCTAATTAATGCCCTCTTGGCTACTTATGAGTGCAAAGGACCTCAGTAACTCTATGACACAATATTTACCCCATTACCCTACTGTCAGTACCTCTGAGGGGTAAGCTTTTAAGGCCAATTGTTATGAAATAACACCTGCAATGTGTTTCTCTTTTTCCTCCTGCATCTAAGAAGACTTCTCTAAGTATTATGGCACCATAGTCTAGTGGTACCAATATCAGCATCAGATTGCCATCACTCAATAGCCATGCAGCCTTGAGCAAGTTACTTAACCTCTCCCTCTAAGCCTCAGTCTATTTATCTGTAAAAGAGGAATAACTAGGCTTGTTGTGAGAATTAAAGTAAATAGTCCATGCAAAAGCACAGGTCTTGGCATTAGCAATCACCTAATATATTCCTATCATTTGGAATCACTATTACCCATTGGGCCTTATTGTGTGTGTGTGGGGGGGGGGGTGCATTTGGCCTAGACTTCAAATTCTCTAGGGCATCAAAGGAAGAATTTCTGCATGGTCTGCTGATTAAATTATACCTGGATACCCTAACAGGCTTGAAAGAATATGCTCACTATATAGCTTTAAACTTGTGTCACAGTGTTATTCCTACTCTATGAGGGAATATTATTTTATAAATTCTGTAATTATCATGTGGATCACACATTTCCACTGCATTTGAATTTTGTTACCCTTATTTCTTACTTTGTATAATACTAAGTCCCTAAGAAACTCCAGATATTCAGGGGCCTGTACGAACCTCTGAGGATAAATCTAGGAATCCGCTGCTGGGTAATGAGGCCCCCTCTAGCCTAAGGCTTCCAGCCAGTGGGCACACAGGTATGGCTCACATGGGTCTCAGGTGAGGCTTCAGGAAGAATGGGCAGGGCTGGAGCCTTGGGCCAGTGTTCTGTCCAAATATTATTATTTTATACTTGTGCCATGACCTGGAAAATGTTGGACAGCACTGTTCTACCCTTTGGGGATGCTCAAAGCTTTGCTACCTTGACACCCAAAATCTACCCCTGAGAAGGAAGAGGAGCTCTGGATTGGATCAATGACAAATTGAGTTCTTAGAGATGCACAATTTTGGTCTTCATATTAAGGATAGAGCATTCATAAGTGGGAGGAGTAAATGAAAGGTAAATAAAACTAGACAGGACAAACCCTCATTAGAGTGCTTCTCTTTTGTCTTCCTCACAATATTCTCTGTTTAAAGTTCCAACTAGTTCTGTAACTGACTAGAACATCTCACCCTTCCTGGTCCCAGAAGCCAGCGGAAAGAAGCACCGATGGACCATCTCTGTCCTGCGTGTTGGGAGAGAAGGGACTTATCTCTCTGATGTACCCATTTCTTCCCATTATGATAAGGGAGCTAAAATGCAACAGCCTAGGCAGGAGGTGTATGAGCAATGCATGGGCGGGGTATGTACCACATCTGAGTCTCCAACAACAGGCAGAGATCTGGCATGTCAACATGATGCTGTCAGGTGCAGTGAGGAAAGCATGGGATACAACCCAACACAAAATCTGGTTTTGGAACTTTGAGAGTCATTTGAGTGCTCTGACCCTTATTTTTCTGCGGGTAAAATGGAAGTAACACTTTCTTCATTGGTATGTTGCAACACTTAAAGAATCAAGAGAAAAAAGGAGAAAGCATAGCCATAGCATCCCCCTGCTGATTCTAGAGGAACTCAATATGTATTTCTGCCACGATCCTCCCTATTTACCCACTTTTCTCAGAGAATCCCAAGGAAATATGTTTCCACAGACCTGCTGTCCACAGAGGCAGACTTGCACCCCTAGCTCTACCTTCCAATTAAGTTTGGTTTGCAGCTGCCTCAGTTGTCCGCTCCCCTGCAGCCTCACTCTCGCATTACTAAGGATCATGTCCTTACCACACAATGGAGATTCCCAGCTACAGCTAATTATTTGTCAGCATTTAGAATTTGATTTAACAATTTTTAAAGAGAAGCTTTCCCTACCTTTTGAAATATAAATATTTTAAACATATTTAGACAAAATAGCATACTTCTGAACAATGTTCATCATCCTCTCCAAACACTCTCAGCATCTCCCCAAGTACATTGGCGTGCTACCCAATGTCTTCTGTGATTCTGCTCAAGCATATATTTCAGCCGTGGTCACTCCTGCACCAGCATTCCAACTTTAGCTCAAATGGAAATGATTACTGCACTTGACTCTCACTTACTTTTGCCATTTCTTTTTGCTATTCCTCATTTCCACATGTACAATCCCTAAAAAAAAAAAAAAGAAAAAGAAAAAAAATGCCTTCCCCAATCATCCATTGTTCTCTTCTTTGAACTCCCAAAGCAATTAAAATGTTCTGCACTGAATGGTATTTAAATAAGTACAATAAAAAATAACCACCTCAATGTTGTATATAGGCCAAACACTTCACAGTATCCTCTAATATTTACAGCTGTGTGATCTCATCAATTGGATTATGATCCCTTTTCAAAGACAAAGGCTTTGCTTCTTATTTCTCTCTATGTTCTCTAGGGAATCTACCCAATACTTCAAACATAAAACTATATTCAATAAAAATGTAATGAAGAATTAATGAATGAATGAATGAATGAATGAGTTTCAAGAAGGTACCACAGGGAGTCAGAGGTCTGTTGAGAAGCAAGGTTGATGACCTCAAAGTCCCTTTCCCCCTCTTTAAAGAGTAGCAGTCTGATGTTTATGGCTTTTTTATGCTACATACTTGCCCCACAAACATTTAATGTTCACATGCTATAAACAGACTGAGTGCTGTGATGGTGTGATTAATGAAGAGACACAGAAACATCCCTGCCCTTGAGAAGCTGTCATCTAGCAAAGGGACTTGAGGCACAGTCATGAATATATGATAGGGCAGCCTCAGATGAGCAACATGAGGCAAGGGATACAAGCAAATGTTCCAGGAGTTTGAAAGCAATGCAAAACTTCTAGTAAGAGAGCCAAATTTGCCGAACCAGTTTGGCTCAGTGGATAGAGCGTCGGGCTGCGAACTGAAAGGCCCTGGGTTCGATTCCAGTCAAGGGCACATACCTTGGTTGCGGGCACATCCCCAGTGGGGGGTGTGCAAGAGGCAGCTGGTCGATGTTTCTCTCTCATCCACTTTTCTAACTCTCTTTCCCTCTCAATTCCTCTCTGTGTAAAATCAATAAAATATATTTTTTTTAAAAAAGAGAGAGAGCCAAATTTATAGGAGCTAATGGGATTTGAGGATCAGTGACCCAGGTCAGTGGACCCCCTGGAAGTTATGGATATGAAACAAAGCACCCATTGTACTACACCTTGCTATGAGGCAACACATTCATGGATGAACAGATCCTAAAATGCAGGGAAAAGAGGCTCTTTAATATATCAGTATCCATGGGTCTGGGAATCCTCATCTGTAAAATGGAAATGAAATGAGCTCGTCCTTACATCAGATATGAGATGGAAAAGATATACTTGTCAAAGGTCTTCTGCTATCTTTGGGACACCACATACGTCCAATAAATACCAGCTAGCACACTGTATTACAATATTTTCTCAACTTTAAGGTGCCATGGGTTGGAAGGTATATCTTTGATTTGAAAACAGTGTTTTAGTGAGAAAAAGAAAGTAATATATGAAGACTACACATAGACTCTAAGAAGGATGCTGACCACAGCTATCTTAAAATGTGAAAACGCTATTTCCTAGACTTGAGGAAAACACGGTGGGTTATTAGCATGTCCCAAGAGACCATTGATTTGCTTAATTTCTTTGGATATTTAAAGCTGCATCAAGTCCTTATAAGTTAGTATCTCAGGATATTTGTGTCTTTCAAAGCAGGACCATACAGCTCACACCTGGAGGATGGGTTGGGACCTTCACATGTACTTTCACATACACACACACTCACACACACAATCACAGATTACACACACACACACACACACACACACACACACAGATTCCAGATATGGAAACCCAGGAACAAATCACCCTGCACAGGAAACTTGCTCATTGTCTGAGCAGAATTGTGTTCTTTTTAAAAATAAAACTGTGAGTGGGAGTGCTTGTGTTCTGGAATAGAGTCTCTTTCTTCCCTTCGTCCCATGTTCCCTGGCTACATGCTATTATGTGATATTCAGGACTGTCAAACCTTCTGGAGCCATAAGCATTTTTCAGACAACCAATCTCAATATGCATTATCAAAATTAGATCTTTTCTCTGCAGATGACAATTACGTATTATACAGTTACACGTTTAGGAGTCTGTGACACCGTATTGTTAGACTGGGGGTATTGACTTTTAACAATATGTTACCTTACTGTATTTGGTGTCGCATTATGCCTGGATTGCTGCATTTGTCCCGTGGTCCCACTCAGGCTGCAATTAGTTTCTCAGTAAGTGTCAAACAGCGCTGGGGAGGGGAAATAGGGGCGAAAGGTAACTTGGAAATGATTTTCTTTTGCAACTGCCATTTAACTATCCAGTGTTTCAACAACAACAAAAACTTCAACTATTACAGAAAAAATGCAAAGGGTACGCTCATCAATAAGGCTGCCTCTGAACAGAAGAAGAAATCTAGTTGGGAGTTCAGACATTACAAAGATCTTGGATACCACCCCATGGTCACAAAAGAGCTGATTGCAGGGCAAGGGGAAAGAAAGAAGGAATAGGACGTCAGAAATCCCTGTATTTGTTTCTATAAACACAAGCTCAATGCCGTTGAAACTCATAAACATGCTAAAAGGAGTGAGAGGTAGCCTGTTACTCTGTCATATATTTTTATAGTCCTTTCTGAATGGTTTCAGATTTGACATAGTAACTGCCTGTTACTAGAAATAAACTGTGTAGTCAATTCCATGCTGCCATAATTCACTGCCCAGGGTTGTTCAAATAGATTTAGTGATGCCCATGATGGACAGCAAGCCCCTGGATGTTTTCATTTTCACTCGGTGTGTATAGTGCTTCTAGCTTACTGACCTCCGGAGGCCTGGGAGGAGAGGGCCTTCCTTGAGTGCCATTGCTCCCGCCAGGTCAGTAAGAGACCTGTCCCCACAAGAAACAGGTCTCTTTCGGTCTGCATGCCTCCCTCTGTGTTTCTACAGCTTGACAATCACTGTTCCCATTAGTGACCTGCTTCTGAAAGAGTAAATTCAACCAAGGTCATACCACCACCCAGCAGGCATTAGGTGCCTGGAAAGTAGCAATACCTCATCTCCTTGGCTGGCATTTTCTTTTGGCTCAAGACTCTGGCTGCTTCTCTACCATGTCATGCACCCAGATGGAAAGGGAAAAATCCATTCAGCCATCTGGCTGTTTCTGTCTACACAATGCCATGCATCTGGGGCCATCTGGGAGACGGACTGAATTTTTTCACTTTCTGCCTGGTTGTTTGGTGTGGTGTAGATGCAGCCCTCGACTATGCTAAAGTACTGCATAACGCCCAGCCCTACAAGAAAGGCTGAAAAAGGAGTCCAGGACAATAAGGCCTCTAGCACTATTTGGGGAAATGAATTGAAACTTTGTGAATAGCAGCATAATACAGACTGCAGGAAATAATAAAGCTAAGACTATTGTTTATTAGACAAAGCAAACACGAGAACGGAATCAAGTGATTATTTGTCAACTTAGTTTGCCCCAGACAGCTAGCACAATATTCTCAAGGGCATATTATAACAATTCTTTCCTAGGGTTGGACATTAGTCTAAAAGACATCTCAAATGGACTCCTGTGCTTAGATTTGTGGTTGAACTAAAAAAAAAAATGTATGATTTCTGTGCCCTAATTAGTATCTCCTATAAGAGACTCCCTGCTTCTCAGTTAGTTCTACAACAAATAATAGAGATATTTAGGAAACACTTCCCAAGAATCATGTTCTACTTAAGAGAATTTACATTCAGAAACTTGGTGTATTAACAACATTAAGAGCTTAAGAGTATGGGGTGGAGGGCTGAGATTAAGGGGTGTATAAATTATGGGAAAATTTAAATAGCCATTGCGCAAATGAGGGTTTCCCTGGTATTGCAATTAAACACTTTGGAATTTAGGGGTGCTTTCTCTTCCCCCAGCTTATTTCTGAAGCATGTTTCTGGCAAGGTCTGGCAGCTTTCCCTTAGCATCCATCTCTGCAGACAGCAATGTTCAACTCAGTTCTTAGGGGTTTCTTCCCTATACTGTTGAACAAAATATAAAAATGATGAAAATAAGAATAGTTGTGGGAAAATCATGATTAAAATATCCAGCCTAGAGTGGGCAGAGTAGAGGTGAGGTCAACAGGCCATCATGACATGGACTCAAGGCCTTGAGCCCAACTTTGGCTTTGAACCCAACTTTAGAGTTATCAGAAGAAGGATGGAGGGCATTTAGGACCCAGAAGGGCAGGGGGTAGGGGGAGGAGGAAAGTAAATTTATGAAAGGTAGACTTAGAGGATAAAAACAAATTCCTTGCTGCTTCTATCCCAGCATTATGAGCAGGAATCCCCCTGCACAGATTTAAATGGCATGTTCACATTTTATGAATCAGACCCTTAGTTTTAATTGCTTCTTAGACTATAGGCCAATTAAGGATGGGTCAGAAGGGCAGGGATCACTCCCACAGGCTCTGAGGTTCTGAGAGGCGGAGCTTACTTAGCCTGAGGCATCCATTCACACTTGTATTAAAAAGGAGGAAAAAAAAGAAAAAAGAAAAGGCTGAGTACACCATTAAACACCTCTGGTAGGAATGCTTATTTTATATGGGCTAAAAGCAAAAACTGGAGACCAAAAGTTCCCCTTTGGCCCCATCTCGTGCTTTCAAATAAAACCAATTACAACATTTCTCCTTGTCACAGCCACGGAAGACTAAATACCAATATATACAGACTCGGTACTGTATCTTGAGAAACTGCCAATAAATTTGCAAGTCCTCCGAGATCTCCTCTCTATTTATCTATAATTGATCCTCTGCACCTTTATGCAATACAGAGGTTAGAGATTAAGAGTTTTTAAAAAATATTACACGTAATACTAGCTGCATAAGATACACATCTTAATGGACTCCTAGTTCCCACAAAGCAACTCCAATATTGTAAATTACTGAAGTAAGTAGTAAGACTTAACGGGAAGAAAAATAAAATCTGCTATTGAGCCACACATTATACTTTATGTACCTTGACTTATGTACAGAGTACTTCTCCTGTTTTGTTTTCACGTAAGAAAATTAAAATTTGGAGAATTTATACAGAGAAATATTTTACCAACATCTCCAAAGTTTTTAATATCAACTTTAGATCTGATCTCTGGTTTCCTGGGAGAGTCATCTGCACCCCACATTTCAGAGTTGAACATTTCAGTGCTGAACATATTCATTTTGAGGAGCCCAGGGAAGTTGGTGAGAGGGGTCAAGCTAAACAGCACATGACCCAGCAATGGCAATGGTAATGGTCTCACTTACAAGTCACTGGTTAAATCTCACTCCAGTCAGTGGGACCCCAAAGCCCTGACCATTTAGTTGCTCAGGGATCTGGTGAATTGAGCTGCTATGAGAAGTCTGGTCACCATCCCAGTTGGACATCTAATCAGAACAAATGGACTGTTTATAACTCATCCCTGTTCCTCCTGGCTACCCGCCCTCCCCTGATACTGTTATAGCTGTGGATCCCTGAACAAGAAACCCCAAATGACTAGAACTGGAGTCAGAAACCCTGCCTTCTATTTCCAGAAATGTAAGGTGCTGTGCCATACCTACACACACTGTCATGAGCGAGACCAGTCACCAACCCTGGTCTCAGAGGTTAAGTCCCATGCATTCTCTGTGTATGTTATTAATCCATTACCGTTTGCTGATACTGTATTTGTCTGTAATTTTTTTGTCTTCATACAATGTAGATAACCAACTCTGTAGATAACCAACTAATTGAACAATATCAAAAATAATTTCCCAATTTGTGATAAACTTTACAATGAGGCTCCCTCGTCTTGCTAATGAAGGAAGGAAGTGTGGAGATAAAAGGAAAACGACGTATTAGGTTTTGTTCCTGTGCCACTGAAATAAAATAGTAAACCAGCTTGGCAGTCACTACAGGCGCCCAGCATGTGCTCATTAACTCTTTGCCAGGTACAAAGGTGTCCTAACAGCTCTGTTTTAATTCCATGATCCGGCCCATAATCCAGTGCTAAACAATAATTAGTATTGACTTGTTAAACAGTAGTTGAAGGCTTCCTTTAAGCGCCTGAAATATACTTTAAGTTCCACAGTCAGAGAATCAAAGGGAGGAGGAGGCATAGTTGGAAGGAGAGAGAAGGAAGTATGAAGGCATTTTAATGTTTTTAGCTGTAAAGAAAGAATTATTCTCCCACCTAAAAACTTTGCAGGTATTTATTTATGCATTGTTTCCAGACCCACACCGGCACTTTATCCCACCCCATGCCTGCTCTTCAGTGCCATTGTGCAAGAAAGTCATTTATCCTCTAATAGCTTACCCCACCCCACATTCTCTTTTACCTTGTCAGACTGACCAAATGTTGGACAATTTTCTCCCCTCTTCTAATGTAGTTTAAACTCTTTTCTGCTGATGGCTCTTCTCATCCTATATATCAAGGTTTATTTAAAATGAGCAATGAATGAAGACCTCCAGCACTGCAGATTTTCCATGGTTTCCTTTGTTGTCCAATTGTGTATTTGGATAAGCAAGATGGGACACTGACCACATTTGCTAGGGAATTTCTGAACATGCAGAGGAAATGATGGGCATCACAGTGTGATTTGCTTGAAGAGAACACCGCAGTGCTGGGGGCCTCCTCACATTGCATATCACCCACCCTTGTGCACCTGGGCATGCCATCTCTTTCTGGCACACCATGAAAAAAAAGGCAAGCATTAGATGGAAAGGGTGTCACAAATGTATTGATTCATGGCATTTCCATTAACTTCATTCCTTTTGGCCCTGAGTGGTTTAGGATCCTGATACTGTTCCTTTCTTTGAATAACTAGACCCCTATGACAAAGGGACATAGGATCCTTCTCACACAGATTACAAGTGCCAGACTTATAGTCCCAAGCCAAGTCAAATAGATGCCCACTGAAGTGTGCATATATTCATCCATCTGTCCATCATTCAGTATTTTTGAGCACCTCCTAATAAGCTTTAGAGAAGAATAAAGATACGTGTTCTGTCATAAAAATATGGGCTCTTCCCTCAAGCAATCTTACAACCTGATCACGGAGAACAAACCATGGACCAGGAAATCACATCGCAGATCAAGAACATAACTAATGAAGGGCAAAGGGTGAAAGCATAGGTGTGTAGAAAGAAGTAGTATTTAAGAAGGTGGTGGTGTTCAGATCAGGCTTCTGGAACCTGTGGGCTTGTATGAGGCTTTGAGGAATGGGCATTCTTTTTAAAAGAAGAGGGGAGAGAAAGGGGACCATGCTAGACACACAAGCAGCACAAAGACTCAGACCCAAAGTCAGCTCTTTGTCTTCCAGAACTCAACAAATAATAACACACTAGTAGAACACTTCACATTTTATAAAACACATGCATGTCTCTTATCTTATTTGCTTCTCCCACCGATCCTGTAGTGTAAGCATGACAGAAAGATTTTGTATAAAACAGAGCTAGGGGAGGGGAAAAGTCATTGTACAAAGTCACTACATTAATTTCTAATAAAATCAATAAGGAATATCCTGGGAAGTTAAGAACAAATGAAAGAGAAATTTAAAATGAATAAACATGCTGGATAGACTGGAATGGTTGTAGGAAATGAAGAAGGAGGAGAGCGTAAGACTTAGCAAATTTCTCCAGTGCTGACAAGGACAGTGGCATTATTCAGAAACGGTGAGTAAGGATGGAAGAACATCTGGGGAGAATATAAAAGTGATTATTTTCCTCTGTGCTTAGTAAATTTGGGGGGACTATGAAATCTCAAATGAAAATGGCCAGCAGACAAGTTATACATAGACACCTGGTGTTCAAGATCAGAGGCAGATTGGAAACATAGATTTAGGAGTCATTCACATAAATGTGGGGTCACAAGTGGGAAATAGTCAAGCATTAAACCTGGACATTCCATGCAAGGGGCAAAAAAGGGAAGAGTGGTCATTTAATTATGTATGGAATGTCCTTGTTAAAATGTAAGAATAACATGTGGAGGTTCATGGGTCATAAATTGAAAATGAAATTGAAAAAAAGATGTGATCTTATGGCTTCTTCAGTCCCACCCCTTCCAAGGAGAAAACTGATAGTGGAAGATAGTGGCTACACCATAATTTATTAATCCATTAACATCTAACAATCTCCATATTCTAATGGAATAATTTTATTAACTAGCTAGAAAATACATAGCACAGCCTGAAGGGCAAAAACACTGGAAGTCAATGCTTTTGTTGGAAGTGGCTGGGTGGGAATGGGAAGGGAATATCCAGATCATGGAGTACTATCTAGGCTAGGAATTGCTGATGGAGATGTCCTAGGACAGTGGTCAGCAAACTCATTAGTCAACAGAGCCAAATATCAACAGTAAGATTGAAATTTCTTTTGAGAGTCAAGTTTTTTAACTTAAGCTTCTTCTAATGCCACTTCTTCAAAATAGACTCATCCAAGCCGTGGTATTTTGTGAAAGAGTCACACTTAAGGGGCCAAAGAGCCACATGTGACTCGTGAGCCGCAGTTTGCCGGCCACTGTCCTAGGAGAAAAGAAGAATCCCAGGGCATCCAGAGGGTAATATGAGTTAGGGCTACCAGAGAAATGGTCATGAAAATGGAAAAGAAGAAATGTACCAATAATGCTTCCTCAACATTGCCTTGTACCATTGTGGAAAAGGCTAAAGGCAAAGTCTTAGATAATGTTTAACATGTGCAGTATGAGCCAATCTGTTCAGTCTTGCTACCACTAGCTCTAAAAGAGATGGTACAAAGAGAATTACTTTGAGCTATAGCATCTTACATCTACACAGAGATGAAAGAATAGAGGTCATCCAATGTATGGAATTTTATCAAGCCAAAATTTGAGTATCATAAAGAGCCAGAATTTGGCATGGAATACATGTAGGATGAGTTGTGTGATCCTGGGCAGGTTACTTCACTTTGTAGAACTTCAGTAACCTCATGTTATAAATGGATATAATCTACCAACCTCACTGGGTTATTGAGAATATAAATAAGATGATGGATGAAGTGCCTGATACAAAGTAGGCTATCAATAAATATTTTCCCAGAGATATTTCTTAATAAGATATTCAATACCTAAGATATACATATATAGACACACACATAAGCATACATACACACCATTCATATTTCCCAATAAATTATTTCAGGATTTTAGCTTTAAGAGAAAATTCACTATGCAGAAAGAAAGAGACTACAACAGCTCTTTGAGCCAAGACTTGAATGGAATATAATCCAGTAGAAGCTACTTGTGGCATAAATAGGGGATTCCACTGGATGCCATGAGTGATTATGATGAGTATAAACCAGGGAGATGGGTCAACCTAAAATACACATGTTTATACATAGATACAGCCTAGTGACCCTGAAGAAGAAGGTTTAATTTAAAGAACAAATTTCCAGACCAACCTCTTTTTATCTGGGTGCAATTTTTATACCTGCAATTAGCTCCTTCAGCCTTCAATCTAAGAATCAGCTGGTTAATTGTGCATGTAACTGGCTAATGGCTTTAACTGGGGGATGTTGCAGACCTAAAAGATCACACACTTTTCTTCTTCTGCACACATTAGTTTATTTGTTACATATTACGGACACACCTATACACACGCATCCAAAAGAACTAAAAGAACAAAAAAGAAAGAAAGAAAATATAACTTGTAATACTTAAAGAGGGATAGCATGGAATAACTAAGCCATTGTGTATTAAAAAAAAAAAAAAAAAAAAAAGAGTAACCCTAAGTATTATCATCCTGGATGATGTCTCAGCTGGAGGGCTTGAAAGGTATCTATGAATGTTTTGGCATCAAACTGAGTCCATAATAAAAAAAATGAGAGAATGATGTAGAGAATCCCATTTCAACAGCTACTAGATTACTTTGGTCTTAAAAGAGTAACTCTCATACCTCAGAGAGAACAAGGATGGCCCAAATTAGTCAGTGATCAGGAAAGGTGAGTGGACAAGTTTTTGGGTTCAAGGTTGGGCAACCTGTATATGGCACACTATCTCTACTCTCTACCTTTAAGCAGACCTGATGCTCCAAATACTATCCACAGTCAGTTTATTATGGAAGTACTCATCAGTATCTTGAGATAAACACCCCACCTCCTCCTTTGTCATGTAGCTCTGGACTTGCCTTGACCACCCAGCACTCTGGACTGGGCTTCAAGCTGCTCCTCAAGAATATCAAGGGCATTTTCACCATCAGCTCTTCTTACTTTGAAAGGACTGACTACTTTTGGGTCATACATAAAAGTGTTTGACCTTGGATTTTTAGTGATTTTCACCCAACTCTTGATTCAAACCATGCTCCCAATAAGCATGCCTAATCACAACTGATAGAAGAAACTAAGCCACTGATCCCAGTTTTAGACATCTGAGTTATTTCCAATTAAAATATTTTCCAAGGCCTCTAGTTGCCTGGGAAAGTCTATCTGCTTGGGCAGCTGGGGACCTTGAAGTCCAGCAGACCCAGCAACTTGTGCTTAAAAGGTCACGGACTTCCCTGTAGATCACACTTAATGTCTCTAAGTGGACCTGGTTTGACAGGACGGAGCACATAGAGCCTTGCCCAGTACTATTCCCATAGGAAGGCAATATCAGAGAGCTGGCCTTGGGAGCCAGAAATAGAAACCAGAATGCATTGTTTTAGAGCTATCTGAGGAGGACAAGACAAGGTGCAGTATTGCAAAGTGGGGGGGGGGGGGGGAGGGAGACAGGGACTCTGGACCTTATGAAAGGGGAGGCACTAGTAGTGGAAGAACTATTAGTTCTGCAACACTGATTAGTTGCCTAATCTTGGGTAATTAACTTCACACTTTCAAAGCTCAATTTCCTCACCCATATAATGGGATCAATATTAAGACCTGTTCCACATATTTATCTGTAAAAAAAAAAATGTATTAATCCTCAACTGTGTGCCAGACCGATCATGAAAATAACCAAAGGGGTATATGGGAAAGTACTTTGCATATTTTTATATTTGCCATATACATTTAATAGACTTCATTTTAATTTAGAATTTAATAGACCATCTGCCTATGGACCAAGAAAATTCAGAAGATACTAGATGAGATTTCTAGGACAAAACTCTAAGTGACAAGATTTATAGAGTTGCACATGTCACTTAAAGGAAACTTCTGAGGCAAAGTCCAAGATTGATCAAATCCATTTTGATGCCCTCCTACATCCCATTTCTGAAGTTTCTTTCTCCATTCTTTGTGCTTCTTTCATCCTTCTTCTCAATCCCTCATGATAACCCCAGGCCCTCTATGCAGTGCCACAATCTTGCTCACCAGCCTTAAGCAAATAAATTCTTTCTACTCATCAAAATTCCTCTGTCCTGTGTCCCACTCTTTTTTTTTTTTTAATCGTCTATGTTCAGTCACATTTATTTAAATTTCTTATTTTCCCTTAGTCCAGCATTCAACACCATCCAGAATCTCTCTCTAGTCTAGGTCTCCCACTAATCTCCCTTCATGCACATTCTCTTTGTTAAATGGGACTCATCCCTCCTCCAATACCCCTCAATGCTTCTGCTTCCAAACTGTTCCATAGCTGGTTATCCTACAGAACAGTGTCATGTTTCTAAGTCATCCCCATATTTTTAAATGTTTTCTTTATTATTGAAAGTATTAGAGATGCCCCTCCTTTTTTCCCCCCATTGATCCCTCTCTTCCCATTCCCATCCCCTTCCCAGGCCTTCAACCCACTACTGTCTGTGTCCATGGGTTACTCATATACGTGTATAAGTTCTCTGGTTGATCTCTGTGACCATTCCTTTAGGTCCTGCTTGTTCAACAGGCTGAATTTTGATGACACTAATTCTCACCATGGTGTTAATGACTGATAGATTCCTATTTCCTTTCTCTGAGCCATGTGTATTTTACATAGAGCTTGCTTTGGGGAAAAGAACAAATTGAATGCACCCAGAAACATTCTCCTCTGCATAAATCACACCATACAAGTGACTGCCAAATGTGTCTCTGAAGAAAATGGCATAAGGTTCTTGCTCTGTGTCCCTTGGGATGTCCCTAGAAGCAAAGTGAAGAGATAGGAGAATATATGTTTGACACCCCAACTACCTGGAAATTGCATCAGATGTCAGTTTTCAGAAGGGTGTGCCCTAACCTGCTCAGTCTCCTGCCCTGTGCAGGCCCGGCTTGGGCCTAGGCAGCAAGTCACAGGAGTTGATTTTCTCCCTGGAATACCAGAATTCAACTCTCTTCTCCACAAGCCATCATCGTATCACCAGGGGTTTCTTGTTACAATTTAATTTTTCTCAGTTGCACACTGGGGTTCTAATCTGCATCACACCAGCAGTAGGAACATTTCTAAGATTAATTTTCCAAGACACTTTTAATATATTTCCAGTAAATTGTACCTCAACCTGTCCAGCTGGGTCATTTAACAGTGACACACCCACTGAACCTTGAGGGCCCTTAGAGATTTACTTCCAGGCTTTTCTAACAAAAATCCTGTCCCCAATGAGGGGATAAAGTTTTTCTTTTTTAAAAAAAAATTGTTTTTTAATTTAGAGAGAGGAAAGGAGAGAGGGAGAGAGAGAGAGAAACATTACATTGCTGATGTGAGCACAAAACAAGAATCTGCTGCCTCCTGCACGCTCCCAACTGGGGATTCAGCCAGCAGCCTGACCAGGAGTGGAACCGACAACCTTTCGGTGCATGGAACAATGCCCACCCAACTGAGCCACACTGGCCAGGGCAGGGACAAACCTTTCCTCATGTCCAAGTGCTATGGGAATAGAATGAGGACTGCCCACCAAAGAGGGCTGGGGCCTCTCTCAGCCTCATTATGGGAAAGCCTACATACAGCATTAGACAAAAGGGGTTTTGAAGATCCACACTGGAATTATACCAGCTTTGGGGAAAGCTGCATTCAAAAAGAAAAAAAGAAAAATAGCCGGGTGATTATTTAAAGCCCTAAAACAGACGGTATCATTTATCCAGCATTTTTAGCCAAATTCAGCCCTGCCTTCAGTGACTTGTAAGCACGCTGCCAAATGTAAACAAAGTCCTCCTAGGACAGGAGCCAGTGAGCAGTCGCCCCTGAATCTGCAAAGTCAGAAAGAAAATATAATTAATCGCAACTCATTCCTAGCCGGCTTGTTGGAATAAGACCAGTGAGAAAAAGTGAAAAGTTAACAGGAGGATTTGGGGGGGAGGGAGGTGGGGCAGTTCCTTCCTCCACTTTTAAGAGCTCGCTTTGTGCCATTTTGGATCCAAGCCCATGAAATAGACAGGGTTTTGTTTTTGTGAGTTTTGGTTTTCATTTTTCATAATCCAGTTTATTTGACCTTTATTTTCTGATAATAAGGGGAAAGGGAGAAAGTGGCTTAGACATATTCCTCAAAAATACAGCCAGCCGGTGAAACCAGAGGTCTGGGAGGCCAGGGGTCAGGGGTCAGGACAGTAGAACAAATCCCAAGGATGCCTGGCAGCCCCTCACATTTCCGTCTCCAAGCAGGCTTCTCTCTCGGCCCTCCTTTCTTCCCTCCCTCCCTTCGTCCCTTCCACCTTTCCTTCCACCCTTCCTTCCTTCCTTCCTTCCTTCCTTCCTTCCTTCCTTCCTTCCTTCCTTCCTTCCTTCCTTCTTTCCTTCCTTCCTTCCTTCCTTCCTTCCTTCCTTCCTTCCTTCCTGGTTTTGTTTTTAATGTCTTCCCTTCAGAAATTGGAGGAGGAAATAAATGCAGGAACAGGGTGCTCCACTCTCGCTCTCAGTGCCTGGTGGGAAAGCTTCAAGCTAGGGACAAGCTTCCCTGCTTCCTGGGAAAGACAGAATTCCATTTAGTCCCACAAATAAAAGAAAGGTCCTTCTGAAGGATGCGCTTGGCTCCTTTCTCCTGCAAATTTGTCAGTTTGTTACCCTGAGCTTTGATATGCCCCTCCCCCCTCCCTACAGCAGGCCCCAAGGCAGTGGGCACACTCTCAATGGCCACAGAGATCCCTATCTGCTGACAAAGCCAGGAAAGGGAAGTGGGAGTCACACTCAACAGCACCCTCCCTGCTGCCTCTCCCCACCACCATCCAATTCATGAAAATTCTGAAATGTTGGTATCTTTGCTGCTGCTTTTCATCAATGCCATTTAAGCGAATTTAGAACAATAATTTTATTAAAATGTTTTAGATGCCATATCTCCAATCCATAAAATTTATTGTACCTTTATGCAAAATTATACTGGAGTTGAAACATATAAATCAATTTATAAGGTCTAATGACACACAAATGCTTAAAAACTAAAGGCAATGTAGTAAATTCAAATTACCATTACAAATGTAAGCTTTGTAGTCAGTGTGTGACCTGCTAAGGATTATATTTAACTCCCCTGAGAGTGGTTTATCATAAAACTTTATACTTTTATTACAGTGAATTATTAAGTCCTCCATGACATGAGTCATTCCTCGTACTGACTATGGCTTTTTTAATGACACTATAATAGACATCTTGCTAATAGCAGGAGGCTTGTTACCTCTGCAGTGAGGAGAAGGGGTGGGAGGCGGAGGGAGAGGAAAAGACAATACAGGACACATGCATGGAAAAGCATGCTTCCCAAGGGACCCGCATTAACAATCATACAAAGGAAATGTTGGGAGCTTAAAAACTCAGACCCCTCCATGTTCTGTCCTGGGAAAAACACCAGCTTATTGCCTCAAAGAAATTCAATTTAAAAGTCACATGTGGAGAAAGAAAAACCGTTTAGATTTTCCTAAGCAATTTTAGTTCTCCATCAGAACTTTAAAATCCTCTCCCTGCTGCTAGGCCACAGATACGCTGCCTTTTGTTCTGATATGCTTTTCGCTAATAACAAATCACGGGGATCACATAATGTGCGGTGACCCACTGCTCAAAACACGACTTCCCTGCATGCCCGCCTCCTCTCGGGGCTGTGTCCGCACCAGGGCCTCCTAGCAGGAGACTTTCCAGAGGTCTTGTGAGCCCACAGATCAGCGTAATATGTGGGAAGCTATCAACCACAGTCAAGGAAGGCGCTCCGAGGAAGACTTCTGCATCGGGCCTGCAGCCTTCCGAAAGGTGGGCCCGGTGAGGGAACCATCCCTGGGTGCTATCTACTCCTTTCAAAGACGAGTTGGGGCCCAGACGCTGCTGCCACACCATCGTTCACACAGGATGCCACTTCCGTATCCAGGACACCAATGTTTAGAAATCCTGAACTCCTGTCATGGGAAAAGTACCAGTGCCCATAAAAGATGTCTCTGTATTACAACTGGTGAAGAGAGTTGGGTTAAAATAAGATGAATGAATTTGACCAAAGAGGAGAAGAGAAAATGAGTGCCTAGCTTAGTTTTCTATGAACCTCTAAGCAAGAGGGACTTCTTGATAGGAATTTCCCTGTTTTGTTGTTGTTGTTTTGTTTTGTTTTGTTTTGTTTTCTATTCTGACTCCTTTCTGGTGATCAGCTCTGTGCTCTCACCCTGTGGACAATTGGTCAGATCTGAGGCCGTGACACAGCAGTGGTGAACCTCCACATATTGCCCAGTGGGTCGCTACCTGCTCCCAGGCATTTATTTGCTAGCACGTGCTACTGGTGTCCATCAAGGCAAATATCAATGAGCCTACCCACATTTCCTCTAACTAGTATATCCTGAGCTATTTCAATGTCGAGATTTTGTTTGCATTTAAACCATGAAATTGGTTTAAATGGGCTGCACAATTCAGTCAAAAGACTTACAAAATTTTCAAAATTGACTGATTGACTATAGGAAGTTCTATGGGTTGCTATATATTTTTATAGAGACAGGTAAATAAATACTATAGAAAAGCTCATGTGTGTATGTGTGTGTGTGTGTGTGTGTGTGTGTGTGTGTGTGTGTATTTCTCTCTCACACACATTCATACACACATAACTTAATATTAATCTATTTTGAAAAATTTCACTAGAGAGTTCAACAAAGCTTTGCAAAATTAAACAGGATTTTATATAAACTGCCCCAAATCGCAAAGCCATAAACATTTTCTACTCAAAATGCTGTAACTTTTTTCCAGGGACAGCTCCTCTGCCACCGTCTCAAGCATTACTCCATGAGCATGATGAACTCACCGAATTTCATTTGACTTACAAGTATTTAAGGAATGTCTATTGCATGCCAGGACACCATGCCAGGGACCCAGGGGTTGAATGTCACAATCCTACTACCCTGTCTTTATGAAGGTGACAGTCTAGAGCAGGAGGCAGCAAACAACAGTCCGGGGACAAAACCGAGCCCATCACTTGTTTTGGTAAATGAAGCTTCACTGAACACAGCCACACCTAGCGATGGCTACACTGACACCCCAATGACACAACTGAGTCACTGTGACAGAATCATATGGCCTACGACACCGAAAATGTTTACCAGCTGGTCCTTTACACAACCATGTTTGCTGACCATAGTCTAGAGCAGTGGTTCCCAGCCCTAGCTGCAATTTCACATTATCTGGGAAAAGTTGGGACAAAAGTACCATCAGTGCCTAAGCCATCCCAGACTAATTAAGTCAGAGTTTCTGAGGTACAGGCCCTGGCCTCTGTTTCTGCAAAAGCTCCCCCAAGTGACCCCGATGCAGAGCCAGGGTCAAGAACCTCAGACAAATTCAGTAGACTTCGCAGAGGCATCATGAATGTGACACGGGCAGGGAGTCGCTTTCTGAGAGCCATGGAGTCACTGAACACAATACTTCTCCCGGAGGTGAGGCCAGTGTTCTCTGCTGCTCGCTGATGTGCCACCTCCGTGGCATAGGGGCCAGTTTCAAAGAGAGTTGACTCTGAGACACCCTCATCCAGGGAGAACAGTTAACATTCAGAATTTTCTCAAAGAGAAGATAATCAAATATGTATGTATTTACTTATCCTCTGGTAGTTAATCCCATCATGCCCTGAGTGAGTTTTAATATTATTTCAGAAGTCAGGATAAGTAAACTGGCCTATAGAAAGGACCCGTTTAATTCAACACCTAAATTTACTCACTGACAGCACCTCATCTGAGGGACCCTGAAGGATTTCAGTGCCTATTAAAATATGAAGATGGTCATTTCTGATCAGCTCCAGAATGGGGACAGGGGACAGTCTAGAAGCCCTTGTTTAAGCCTGATTTCCCCTGGACCCCAAGCATGTCGTTTGGGTGTTTATAGAAAGAATAGAACAGTAACCTGAACTTGCTAAGGCTCTGCTAACAACTTCTGCAGACCAGTCTCTCTGAACAAATTCAGAGCTTCCCCAGAACCTACGAGGCCTCCGGAAACCTGGGGAAAAACTCAAATTCAAATAGTCTACATGGCCTAACTTACTTTTCATTAAGCTTCTATTTATCAATTAATAACTGAGGGCTCAGAACTGCCTAGCCACTGCATGGATTATATTTCAAAGCATTTATAATCTCTGTACACACACACACTCACCCAAGAAATGTTTACATAATAATACCAGAGAATGTATGATTACATTCCAAAAGGTGCAACTCAGAGTGGCTGAAGGCTGAAGCTGTCCGACATTCCTTGAAGGGAGATGGCCTTAAAAGCCGAGCCAAAGTCCCACAGCCACAGGGGAATAGGGAGTGGGTTCCAAAGTGAACTGATAATATCCATCAAAGAAGGAACAAAGAAAATTGTAGGTGCCAGGGAGGAAAACTTCTCCTCAACCCCCTCAGGATCCCTGGCTGGGCCAGAAAATGAAAGACCTATGAAAGCAGGAAAGCATACCAATTTAACAGAAGTTTTACCTGACACCGGAGCCTTCATAACTAAATAAAGACTGGAAGAAGCAGTTAAGCCTGAGCATTTTTATAATAGGCTTGATGAAGAGTGGAAAGCTGTAGAAAAATGTGATAGGACAAAAGGGAACAAGTGGTAAACTAAGGGAAACTCAGCAAGGTCCCTTCATTGGGATTCCTCTCACCATCCCCCTGCCCCTCAGTTTTCGGAGGCGAGGATGCTCCTTTCCTATGGAATAGGAAGAGGACCTCTCACAGGAGAGTCTTTTGATCTGTCTCAGGGAAGATGGAGGAGTTCTGAGAGTCCTTCCTGCATGTGCAATTCCTCAAATTCCTTTAGCTGAAAATATTAAATATGCTAAGGCACCATTTTTAAATAGTGTATTGGTTTTTAGTGAATGAGGAAGGGAGAGGGAGAGAGAGAGAAACATCGAAGTGAGAGCACAACATCAAACAGCTGCCTTCAGCACACCCCCACTCAGGGATCAAGCCCACAACCACAGGCATATGCCCTTGACTGGGAATTGAACCAGTAACCTCCTGATGTATGGGATACCACACAACCAACTGAGCCATACCACCATATTTTTGAGCAGCAGGTGTTGAAACAAGTCTTAGGCCAGAGCCAAACAGTCTTGTGGAACCAGGGAAAGGAGACATTTATGGCCTAAGGAAAGACCACTAGAAAAACAGGAAGGCGGGAGATCGTTAAATAAGAGGGTCCTGGGAGATCAGAAGAGTCTTGGGCGATCTGAAGGCCACTCTAGAAAGGTTCTCCAATTTCATACTTTGCAGGGCATGTTCATATCTGTTACCTCACTGTGCCCTTTCAACAACTCCGTGGATTAAAAATCATTCATTATCTCCATTTTAAAGAATAGGTAACTGCAACTGACTTTCTAAAAGGTTAAGTAATTTTCCCAAGGTAATAAACCTAACAAGTGGTCAAGTGAGAAGCATCATCCAATCCTCAAGGTTCAAGTTCAGTGTTCTCTTTACTACAGGACAGTGTTGGGAGATGAATGAAGACCTACTCTCTCATCTTGAAAAATGCCAGCGTGAGCTAGGGTCCTTCTCTGGGCTTCCCCAGCCCTCAGGCTCTAGCTCTAATAACAATGCCATCTAATCATTAGAATCTTCAAGACAAAAGCCACAGCATCACTTTAAGATCACTGTGATAAATTAGGGCTCCTCTCCTTTCTACACACACTCAAGGACTGGAAGATGTTAAGGGAAAGAAA
This sequence comes from Pipistrellus hanaki, assembly GCF_964339955.1. Classification (NCBI taxonomy): domain Eukaryota; kingdom Metazoa; phylum Chordata; class Mammalia; order Chiroptera; family Vespertilionidae; genus Pipistrellus; species Pipistrellus hanaki. The sequence goes on from NC_140514.1 coordinate 30,512,258, forward strand.
TGAAAATCTGTATACTGCCCCAGGCAAATTTTAGTTTGTTTTGCACAATCAATTCATATTTCAGTACCTTAGCTTTTTGCTAAGGCTTGAAGGGGAACAAAAAGAAGGGGAGAGGGGAGGAGGGAAGAGAAACTGGAAAGCCAAAGCTGGAAAAGCAGAACCCAGTATTGGGTCCTCTACCTGGGTAGTGTGAGAATGGATAGGACCCTAAGGCAGGTCCAGATGGGACCATCTAAATGTATTTTTTTAGACTAGGTCTAGACAAGAAGTTTGAAGCAGGGACTTCACTCTTCCTACTTATGGAACCCTGGCTCTGAGAAGTGCCTGCCTGAGCCAAGTTTTATGAGAGCAGAACTCTGCTAGATTTCTCCTTCAGACCCCCAACAGCACAGCTCACTCACACACATCTCTCAAAGGTTTCATATCAGGAGGAGCTCTTGAGAGGAAGGAATTTGGGTTATAGCTAAATCCATACCTGCTGAGAAAACCCAAAGTCTTTGGTGCTGCGGGCCCTGGAAAGTACTATGCTAAGTGAAATAAACCAGTCAGAGAAAGACAAATATCATATGATCTCACTTATATATGGAATCTAATGAACAAAATAAACTGATGAACAAAATAGGAACCGAGGCATGGATACATGGAACAGACTGACAGCTGTAGAGGGAGTTGAGGGGCTGGATGAAAGAAAGTGAAAGGATTAAACAAACAGACAAAAACACACACACACACACACACACACACACACACACACACACACACACATATATAACATAGACACAGACAACAATGTGGTGATAGCCAGAGGGAAAGGAGGGTGGATGGTAGGTAGAGGTGGAAAAAGGGGGTGGGGGTGGGGGTGGGGGGAGAGATAAAAAAGACTGCTTGGGGTGATGGGCGCATGATGCAATGTACAGATGTTTTATTGAGTTGTATACTTGAAACCTATATGGTTTTGTGAACCAATGTCATCCCAATAAATTCAAAAGAAGAAAAAAAAAGGGAGAGATGCTGTGACTAGGTTTCAAGTTAGGAAATAAAATGAAAACTGGGAGTCACTCATCAGGGTGGACTAATCACAGATATCTGAAACCCACCCACCTTTCAAGGGGCAGTAAAAATGCCATCTCCTTCTATAGGGGCAATGTTCCCTCTCATCCTTACTCCTGCCATGACGTCTAACCTGCCATGTAACAGTCATGTACTTAAGAGAGTCACAAACTTGAGCCATAGAGGCAGAGGTGCAGAGGCAGGACTGGCCTTTAGACACCGTTTTCTCTAGGATTCCACACACCCCCGGGGTCAGCAACTTACAGCCCAGGGGTCTGATTGTAAGTCCCACAACCTAAGAATGTTGTTCATGGTTTTAAATGGTTGAAAGGAATCAAAAGAAGAAGAGTATTTTGTGACCTGTGCAATTGACATGAAATTCAAATTTTGGCACCCATTAATGTTATGGGAACACAGACATGCCCATTTGTTTAGGTTAATGTCTACGGCTGCTTCCCAGTACAACTCAGAGGTGAGTAGTTGTAACAGAAACTGTAGGGCTCCCAAAGCCTAAATTTTCCTAGTTGACTCCCTGATCTTCCACAGAAAAAGTTTGCTGATCCCTGTTCTGCACAATAGTGAGAATTCTCAACAAATGTTTGGGGTCTGAGGGAAAGAACAGAGTGTGAGGCCAGGAGAAAGAGAAGAAGGAACGAAGGGAGAGAACAAGAGATGGAGGGAGGAAAGAGAGTTGAGAAGGAAATGAGAATAATAGACATGAGAATGGAAAGTAAGAATAAGGAAAGGAAGTGAATACAGTTTAAGACTTCTAAGGGCATAAAAGGGTGCAGAGGTTGGTCCTTCCGGTTTATTAAACCATTGGGAGTGAGAAGAACTATTTATGTCCCCAGACTCAGAAGCTCTCCCTGTTTGCACTGACTCAACAAAGTATACCACCAACTTTGGTATATGTTCTATGTGATTTTAAAAATAAGTGTTGGAGATGGCTGCACAACAATATGAATGAATTTAATGTTACTAATCCATACATGTAAAAATTATTAAAATGATAAGTTTTATATTGTGTATATTTTACAATAGTAAAAAATAAATTTTGGTTGCAATGTTCTCTACGTGTCAATTACATCAATTTGGCAAATAATGTTGTGTATGAGTTCCATACCTTTATTAACTTTTTATCTTTATGTTGTCAATTACTGAAATATAATGTTAAATTTTCCCACTATGATTATGAATTCCTCTGTTTCTCCTTTAGATCTCCTTTGCACTTTTTTATACATTTTAGAATTGTTTTATAGATTTTGGGGCTCTCACCAGGTGGCTATAAATCTGGACTCATTACATCTTCAGTGAATTGGCTATTTTGTCATTATGATAATTCTATTGTATTTTTACCTCTAGTAATATTTTCTGTCTTAAATGTTTCCTTTCATATTAATATAGCTATGTCAGCTTTCTTTCAGTAGATGTTTTCTTATCCTACTGAAAGATTGAACTTTCAACCTTTCTGTATACATATATTATATCTCTATAAAAACATAGTTGGGTTTGTTTTTAATTTAGTCTGACAACTTACTTTTTTTTAATTGATACATTTGGTCTGCATACATTTAGTAAAATTACTGATATTTTTTAGTTTAGATTTGTCATCTTCTCACTAACCCTTCCTATAACTATTGTTTTTGTATGTTCTTTTTCTATCATTCTTGATTTCTTTTAGATTTATTGAATAAACTTATTTATTCTGTACACCTTCTATGATGTTACAAGTTCTTTTAATGTAAGTATATGTATTTTATTTAGATGCTACCTAGGGATAAAAATACACATTCTTCACCCATCAAAATCAAATGTCAATTCAGACTTTCACTTGTTCCTTGGCAATTCAAGTACCCCAAATACTTAAACTCCATTAGTTCTCCTCCAACTTGTATGCCATTGATATAGTGCAGTTTAGTTCCATATATTTATTCTTCCCACATGACATTATTTTGTAATTAATATTTATTTATACATATCCACACGTTTCTTTTTTTAATCCCTCTGTCACCCATCCTTCAACTATAACAACAAAGTAAAAATGGGAGCCTAAAAGAAAAGATGAAAAAGTTTAAAAATTAACAATAATCTTTACTTTTGTCAGCAATTTCACATATAGTTGAATCTCATGTAATATAAGAACTCTATACTTTATCATACTTTAGTCATGGTGACACTGAGCCTCTAAGAATGGAATTAGTTTTCAAGGCAGAACCCAAATCTCTCTAACTTCATGTTTATACCCCATTTCACTGATAACAGAAGCTCCTGAAGGGACTGCCTAGATAGAAAAATAGTGAGGAGGTGGAAGAAAAAGGTCTCACGAAGAATCGGGAACATAAAACCCATGGAAGCAGCTATCTAGCAGAACACATGAGCATTTTTTAAAGAAATCAATTTAAAGGGGGCAGAGAGCATCATCCAGTGAAAACAAAAGTGTCTTTGCTGCACCTGACTAAACTGTTTCCAGGGCTTCCGGATGGATCATTTTACCAATGGGACCAACTGAATCTCTAAGAATTGCCCTTTCCTGAGGAAGCTAGATCCTGATACAGGATAAATTACTCTGACAGATAAACCATGGAAAACCTTAATCTTGTGTGGTTAAGATCCTTTTAATGGCCCAGACTTGCTTAAACAAGGTCATCTATTCCCAAACCTTTTTTATAAACTCAGTTCTTGCTACATGCCAGACACTATGAGAGGAATACAACACAAATCAAAATAGACAAAGTCCCTGTTCTCATAGACAATTTAGTGGAGATAATTATTTTACAAATCATCACATACGTGGTATAATGGTGAATGTTTAAAACCCAGCTCTCAGAGGTAGCGGGGAGTGAGTTCTAATTTATAGCATTGGCCCATTTCTTTAGTGTAAAAGTTCCTATCATGACTGATTCCAGGCTATCAAGATGCTTTCACTGAACATGGAGTAGAGAAGAGAGGCACACAATCAGCTCTCATTAACACTGGCTTGAGAGAAACGTCTGCCCTTTCCTGGTTACCTCAAAGAAATTGAGTTAGAGGCCTTGACTGTAATGGGAGATTATCAGACAAAACCTCTTTTGACCAATCTATGGGGCAGGACAAACTTCTGTTTACTGAATGTCTGCTCTTCTCATCATTCTGCAATGACCCTTTAAAACCCCTACGGTACTTTGCCTCATGCCTAGTTCATGATGTCTTATACATAAATCCCCCTTTCTATCTCTGAACCTCTTGTACATGTGGGGACTCTGACTTTCATGTATGCAGGGTTCCTATACACATCTGTATTACATTATATTATTTTTCTTGCTAAAATAAATAAATAAATAAATAAAGCACTCCAGAGCACCACTGCCCACAATAAATGGAAATGAGATGTGTTCTGAAGCAAAGAAGCCCATTCTATGAGATATATAACAAAAGAACCATACTCAGTCTACACGGTTACAAGGGACATTTTTTGAGTAAGTGATGCGTGTGCTGATATCTGAAGGATGAGTTCGTGTTAACCAAGCAAAGGGTGAGCAAGGGGAATCAACCTGGGTGAAGCACCCACACGATGGAGCGCTGCTCACATCCTATCATGAACATCAGGTGAGGAGTTGGGAGGTCTGTCTCCATTCTAATCTATTCTGGTCTGTTTCCTCCACAGCTCAACTTCTCAGTTTTCCACCACTAGCAAAATATGGAGAATGTTCCAAGCTCCCAAGAGAAAAAAAAATGCACCTGAAAGCATATGGGAGGACATTTTCCATGTAACGGAGACATAACCATGGGGCCAGCAGCTTCCTTCACCAACATTGGCTTCAAGTTGACTCAAGGCACCAAACAGGAATCTGGATTTCAAGGGCCTGGCAGCTTTGCTCAGCTCTTCTCAGCCAATAATGCAGCTTCTCTCTCTAAAGTTTGAGATACATTTCCTTATTAAACTTTAAAGAAAAAAAATGGTACAAATGGGAGAGGGATGGAGCAGAGAACAGGCAATGATTCTGCACTGAAGTAAATGTGCAAATTGAGAAAATTGTAAGTGCCTAAAAACAGGAGTTTATAATGAAAGTGCCTTCTCAAGCATAACTATAGCATCACTATTCTGATACAAAAATACAATAAACTATCCTATTAAATCAAAGGAGCTAGATTTAATAAGATGGGTGGCATATTAAATAAATGCCAACTGATTATTAAATTCTTTTTATTGAGGATTTACAACTATGTCATCAAATAACTGAGCAGCATTCAGGTATAATAAGTCCCATATGAAAAACTTAATTTAAAGTAGTGCAAAGAACCAAAAACATTATTACAAACAGACCATGAAAACTTGAAAAATAATATGTGAAGAAGAAAAAAAAACATAAAAAAAACCTCATCAATTTATTGTCAAAAGGGGGGAGTGAGGCAATGAGGGAGGACAAAATACCATTTACATATGAGCAAACTAAATAGCCATTCAAAAGCACTATAGCATGACAGAATGGGATACTCCATAGGTAGACATGCCTTTCCCTAGGAGACGAATGTTCCTACTTTTTTCTCCTTTGAAAAAAAAATTATTATTTTTTAAAATGTTAATTTTCTGTACTAATATATATATATATATATATATATATATATATATATATATATATATATATATATATTTGAGTTTCTTAGAAAATGGTCCTGTCTTCTACTAAAGTGAGAGTAAGTGAGCTTTAAGAGATAAAGGGTGTGGCTCAGTTAGTTGGACATCATCTCCATACATCAAAGGTTGCCAGTTCAATTCCCAGTCAGGACACATGACCTGGGCTCAATCCCCGGTAGGGGCATACAGGAGGCAGCTGATACATGTTTCACTCTCACATAAATATTTCTCTCTCTCTAAAAAAAATAATTAATAAATAAATAAATAAATAAATAAATAAATAAATATTTTTTTTTAAAGAAGACCAAAAGAATCTTGTGTCTCTGCTGAGGGTATTGAAGGAATAATGCTGAGGGTATTGAAGGAAAAAAGAGACAAAGAAATAGAGAGAGGGAAATGGGGAGAGAAAGAGAGGAAAAGGAGGGAGGGAATGAACAAGGAGGAGGAGGAAGAGAGAGATGAACAGGAGCTAAGAAGGGAAGAGAAGAGGAAAAAGATATTTCCCTAAGAATAAATATCCTTTTGGGCTTATCTATTACTCATTGTGGGACATCAAACAAGATATTCCCAAGTTTAAGCTTCATCAGTTTTCTCACAATCCAATTGAAGGGTTAAGCTCTGAGACCTCTAAATTCCCTTTGAGTTCTATACTCCTTCGTTTTTTTCTCCAGTCTAGTCCTTGGGTGCTTTGGTAAAGTTTCTTGGAATAAAAGACAATCCTTGCAGAGCAATAAAACCTTCCAGGAGTATGAGAGAGAGAGAGACAGAGAGAACAAGGAAAAAGCTTCCAGAGTGATCATTTTACCATCTTGGTTTGTGTTGTCCTCTCACAGTTGTTACCCTCTTCTCCCAGCCTCCTTGTTTGGTGGGTAAAGAAAGTATTACTTCCATTAGAGGAGGCAGCTGAGCTCAGGCCTCGCACAGTGGTCACCCATGAGCAGACAGGTCACAGATAAGGTGAACGGGAGGAGTAGATACCTTACATGCATGTGCAGGATGCTCCAAGGCAGGAAGCCCTAGACACATGGCCCGGCAAAACAGATCAGTACACAGCTTCCCAACCAGGCCATCGATCACCTTTACCCCACAATAGCCACAGAAGACACTACCAAGAGTAAGCAAAAAGAGATCCAAAAAACTGCACTATTGACAAATGACTTCATTTATAGTCCGGCTTTCGGACACCTTGTCCTTCTTCACAAGTGACACCTAATTTGTCCCTAAAAAAAAAAAAAAAAAAAAAACTAGCCTTTATATCTTTGGTACTTAAGGCCTTAGGTTAAGACATGTGGATGTCCCTCATAAATCTGGTCTTTTCAGGAGCTGTCAGCACCCGCCCCCCTAGTTACCACCCTGGAGCGGTACAGCTACTTTCTTTTCCTCCTAAAAGGCCTCTTCGGTGAGAAGAAAGAAATTATATTTAAAATATAAAAAGCAATTCTCCAGCCCAGGCAGGAAAAGCCTCCTCTAAGCTCTGAACAAAAGGGGGAGCAGAAAACGACCAAAAGAAAAATCGAGAAGGGGAAATGTATATTTCTCCATCTCTCTTGTATTGCACTGGCCGGGATCATGGCAGTTCTATACTGTAGGGGGACATCCGTCAGCACTGATCAATACACGTGGTGTTAGTCATGGATGATAAATTTGAAAGGGATTATAACTGTAAACAGTGATCAATAGAGACTTGCTGGAGGAGACAGAGAGGAAAAACAGCCTTAAAATGTTACATGGTTAATAAACTAAGGAGGGTGGGTCAGTCTTAAGCAAAACTCCAGAGACCTATAGTGTTCTAGGACCTTCTCTCATAAGAGGCAGGATGGAGGGGGGAGGGAGGGGTAAATAATCCTCCCCCAGACCTTTTCCAAAGGCAATTGCTACTAAAAGGGTACATCCGTAATTTCAGCAGAGTTGCTGATCCTTCTGTTTGGAAGGCGCCCTCTCCATTAGCATTTGGTTGAAGATTTGTTTCTAGATCCGAGCTGGCATCCCTCAAAGCCACAGAGCACAGCTTGCCCTTTCCCCGCCCCCCTCACCCCTTTCCCTCCAGTCTCTTCTCCCCTCCTTTGATTTCACCCCCTGCACATGACTGAGCAGTGCATTCACAAGCGTGACATCCCTCTCTGCAAACAAATATATCCTGAATCCAAGCAAAAAGGAAAGGAAAAAAATGCAGGGAGCCTCTGCTGCTCACCACAGATGAATGGAACTATCCGTCTTGTCACCCAGGGGTCAGAGCGAGAGGTTACTCTGAGTCTATACCTTAGCTTCTCTGCTGACGTTGGCAAGCAACTTCCTTAAAAATAAAACAAAATAAAGAATGGAAGAAAAAAAAAAAAGAAGCCTGCCACATCAAGCCCTCGGCTGGTCCCTCTAGAACCCTTCCCAGATTGTGTCTTCTCGCCACCTTTGGAGTTGCAGCTCCAGGCCTGACATATAAATTTTTTTCCGCTGACCTTTTAGTGTCCTTTCTGCCAGAGTGTGTAAACCATAAGCTGATATATGAAGGCAATTTTTACTGGTGCCACTTGTATCTGAGTGATTGCACACACTTTACGTTTCTGGCCTGCCACCCCTGCCACCTTTGGAAGATCTCTCTATTTTCTTTTAAGGGAACAGCAACAAAGGTGAAAGCAAGTTTAACTGCTTCAAGACTTTGATGGCCAGAAGCACCTGTTTGCGGGATTCGGATTCGTAGCTGACCAGGGCCCATCCTCAAAGCTGGGATTTTCTCTGCTGCTCTGGGGATCAGCAGGGCAGGAATAATGGGCTGGAGAGGTTAAAGTGGCACTTCTCCCCACCATCCCACAACCACACAACCACAAACAAAGCTGCCGGACATCAAAGCTCCAAGCCTTGTAGAAGATTCACTCACAGGACACAGAGTCATCATCTCCATAAATTCTAAGAGCCTGGGGACTTCCTTGGTCAGAGTGCAGGGTGTAGGGAGGTGGGGGTGGAGGAGTGTGTGGGTGGAAAGCCAAAGATCCCTAGCAGGCAGAATCACAAAGAGTCCCATGTCCTACCACCCTGGCAGTGTCCTATCGGCCCTGCAGAGCCAAAGCTTTGTTTTCCCTCAGCATACCCACAGGTTTGGTCCTGCTATGCTCTGAGACAGGCTGGGGCCCGGGAAGAGAGATTCTAAGAAGCCACAAAGAAGGCTGCATTTGGCCTTCTTTTCACATCTTGGGATGAAAGCTAGAAGATAAATGTACCACCTATCATCATCATCACCACCATGATAGTGAATGTAGCAGTGCCAATAGTAACTCACAAGGGATCGGATCTCAAAGCCTGAAGCAAGAGGGCCCTGCTGGGTGATATGAAATGTGTGTTGAAAGAGGAATTATAAAAGAAGTTGGACTGAGTGTGATGAAGTTCAATCTTGATTGGTCTACTAATGTCCTCCATGTAGGAGCAGCAATGATGAGTTAAATCTGCAATGGGAAATGTGGCTTCTAAGGAGCTCTTACCGATCATGCCATATTGCCCTCCCACTGCCAACCCTGGAGATCAAGGTTCAATTTCACTAAGTTTCCCAGTGGGTCCCTTTTACTGGAGTATGACTCAGTAAGAATGCCCTGCCTACCTTAAATAAGACCCATGGTTACTCTTAACTACTAGGCTCCAACTGTCCCCAGAGACTGTGAGAATTTAGGTAGCCAGTGGAGATGACCCTTGAAAGACCCAGCCTTCAGGAGGCTCCTTACCTTTAAGGTCATTCCTTGCAATTGTGTCTTAACCATCTGTGGGAGATCACAGTAATTTACTACTAATAATAAAGTCCTAAGAATAAAAATTTTTAAAAACATATTTAAACAAATTCTAGTTGACTTTCTCATTCAATGCATTTAAATTTGAGTGAGAAAGAAAGCAAGGAAATATAGCCAGTGTTTCTTGGGGCAGTGTTCTGTCCCCTTTGTTTGTTGGACTCAACTTCTGGACTATTATGAATGCTATGCTATTTGCAGAGTGGCCAAGAGCAAAGGTCAAGGAATAGTGAGGAGGGTCAAGAAACTGGGGAAAAGGGATTAATGAGCAAAGTTATGTCAAAATTATTTGAAGACACAGCCTATGGCTTATTTATGCCATTCTGTGTTCCCAAATCCCTCAAAGTGATGGTAATACTTTCCCTCTTGACTATGTGGTGAAGTTAAGAGTTCTTCCTGCCAACTCCTCATTTGGCATAAAAAGGATGGAGGAAAGACAAAGAAGAAACTGCTCAGAGAAGGTATGTCCTCAGAGAAATTCAAAGGAAAGGCCAGTTCCCAGTGGTACATGGTCAGATACTCCATCTCATTACTTCTTGAGGTAGGTGAGGGTGTCAAGGACCCAGAGGCTCGCTCTGGATGCTTTTCACAATTTGAATGAAAAGAGGGTGGGGTCAAACAGGGATTTAAAATTCCCTTGTACCAGAAGCAAAAACTTCCCTTACTCACCACTCAAAAGGGATGATTCAGCAAAGCCCTCCTATCCCCAAAGTCAGTTCATTCATTCATTCACTTATTTATTCACAAGATACTTATTGAGCCCGTGCTCTGTGAAGGGCACCATGTTAGAGCTAAAACAAACGTGGCCCAGGAGCTGGCAGTCCTACAGAGAAGTTAGACCCGAGCACAGAACCACACAATGAAATGTGAAAGGAGAAATACATCTTTCAATAAGAGCTTATAAGAAGGGACTGTAACTGAGTTAGAGAGGAGAGGATTCTAATGAGTGAATAGAGAGTTGAGATTGAGGAGGAGTTATCTAGGTAAATGGTGATAAAGAGAGAATTCCAGATAAATGAAACCACATATGCAAATCCCTGAGGCAGGAGACAGCATGGCAAGAATGTTGGTGTAGCTGAGGGCAGAGAGAGGAGGGAGGAAGAGGTATGAGACAAGGCTGGAGTCACATGTAGAACCCTGACTATTCAGTACATGGAGTATATTAAAGAGTGAGGTCTTCACCCTAAAACCAATAGGAAGCCACTGAGGCATTTTCAACTGGAAGAGGAAGTGGCATAATCAGAACTGTGGCTCAAAGGCATCATTCTGGTTTGTAAATTCAAATGAGCCCAGAATGAAAGAAGACAGCCAGTAAGAGTCTATAGCCAGCTCCAGCAAGCTTATGGTGGTTTTGAACAAGGTATATCTGAATGATGATGGAGCCAAGTAGACTGACTCAGATTATTTTGGAAGTAATTCAGCAGATCTAGATGAGGGGCTGGTTAAGGGAGATAAGAAATGTGGAAGTAACAAGGATAATTTGAAGTTTTCTGGTCAAGGGGAGCAATCATTTCTCCTAGCAAGCAGAAGTATAAAATTATTCTGTCACAGATAACATGACTTCTTTTAGGGAGCAAGCACCACTGTTGCTGGAGAAAAAACAAAGGCATAGAGGGATGTTCTAGAGACCTGTAAGACCACACCTTCTCAAGGTTAGCCAGAAGATCCACAAAGCTATGCACTGCCTCTCTCCTCCCCACTTTCCTCCTCCCGGTATCACTGATGCACATCAGCATGCTTGGCTTGGGGAGGGGGGAATCTGAAGACCAGCTCCACCAAGAGTGACAGTTTGCCCTTCAACAAAGTTCATGGCCATGAACCAGATTCATGGCTGTAAGCTTCTGAGAACCAAACTTTCTATAGCTTATACATGGCCAGTTGATTTTACACCCCAATATGCACCTCCCTCCACTTTGTTCCATCCCAAATTACCAAATCCCAAATTATTTCTCTTTTTGGTGTATTTACCTGTTGGGTTCTTGCAAAGGCAGTAGCTTACCTTTGATGAGAAGGAAAAAAAAAAAAGTGTATCCCAGAAAAAGAAAGATTTGAAAAATCACTGATATATGCAATCTCTAAAACAGGACTCAGATCTCTGAATAGAATAGAAATTCTATTTTCTGTGTCCTAAATGAAAAGGAGAGTAAAGTTCTGGAAAGAAATTCTCAGATGCTGGCTCTCCACTACAGGGACTAAAAAAGATCACCTCCAAGTTCAAAGCAGCTACTATAGCACCATTTCCCTCAGGGAAAGACTCTCTACTGTCTCTGCTTTCCATGACTTTCCAGATGCCACCACACTTCCCACTTCTGGTCTCCCCCATGCCTTCAAAAGGCCCATGTGAGGCAAAGGAGGAATAGTCATGATGAATTAGAGTCTTCCTCTGCCCCTACCTCCTGTTGACCACTGTCTCTCTCCCCAGGCTCTCCAGTTGTTAGGAGAAAAGGTTCTTTACTGAGAGCAGCCAGGAGCCCAGAGTAGCTTTTGATTGATGCTGTCAGTCAGATGAAGAGCTCTTGTGGCAGAAACTGTCTTTTTTTCATTAAGTTTGAAAACATGCCCAGGGGCTAGTCTGTGACTGGCTTATCAATAAATGGAAATATACTGATAGGCCCAAATTCATACCAGGCTTTGATTGAGAAAGGACAGATACCTTGTCAGTAACTGTTCCAATTAAGAATTCTTAAAATCCCTTCTTTTCACTCAGACATCCATTTTGGTGTGAGAGGCTTTCCCCAAGACTGGCCATCACTGTGACAGCTTCCAATCTGTGGGATGGAAAGGTCTGCCATTAAACAGAGGTCTCCCATCTTGGATTCTTTCCAAAACCCTCAGTGGAACTGGATCAGAGCTCTGGGTATGTCCCCAGTGCCTCATTCCTGAGGGATCTCCTTCAACACAGCAGCAGAGACTTCAGGAAGGCTGAACCCAGTAGGGATTGGGTTTACCAAGATTTCCAAATGTCTGCGCAAGACTGTAGGACAAGAGGCAGGCCTTGCTAAGGGGCTAGCACACAAGGAAGAGAGCAAGGCAGTATAAAAGGAAGTGAAGGGGAGGAAAGAAAACCACTCACAAAAGCCAAGCAGGACGTCCTTTAGCCTTCTTTAGAAAACAAAATTAAAAAGAGCTCTACTTTCTGACATCAAAATCAAGAGAATGAGACCATAAATAAAAACAATTTTCAAAAGAACAAGCACCAAAATTGCCATCAAACCAACAGGCATTAGCTTAAGAGCTCTAACCCACAGTTTTGAACAATTAACTTTTAAAGTGATTGTTCACCAATCCACCTCTATTCCATTACGTGGGGTAATATCAATATTGGCAGGCACTTACTACAATTCCAGCTGTGAGGAGATAATGCCATCAATGCTAGGCGCCTGGGCCATGGGGTAGGAGGCCGTTCTCACATGGTTTGGCTCATGATTTTCATTTTCTTGCAATTCTTTCCTTCTCATCCCCAGCCGTTGTGCTTTTTTTTTTTTTTTTTTTTTTTTTTTTTTTTTTTTTTTTTTTTTTGCCAAGTGTCATTACTAGTCAATGAATTGCAGCTTCTTGGGGGAGTTTTACAAAGAGGTTAAAGAGGTTCAAAAGACTGGCCATGTTATGTCCCTGAACACGCTACTCCTGCTCTCGTGGTGTCCTTTCATTCTAGAAATTTTGGGCCGCTGCTGCTGCTCATTCAGACAATAACAATTTATGTCAGAGTTTTTAAATGTCCTTTTCATCATTCTATTCAACAGATATTAAGAGCCAACTTTTATTCATTCATTCATCTCACACAAATTGATCACAAACCCTGAGTCACAGTCTCCCTCTCCCTATGTGGAGATGAAAAAGGGAAAATAATTTCAAAACAGCATTAATGGGGCACCATGGACCATGGAGAGCATCCTACTAAGACCAGGAAGTCAGGGAAAGCCTCCCGTGTGAGGTAAACCTTGAGAGGTGTCTAGAAAGAGAAACAGAAGAAGGGAAAATGTGTAGAGCAGAAAAAAGGAGAACCATGTGCAAAGGCCCACAAGGCAGAGAAGCAAGACATGAGGCACTGAAGGAACCATCACAGTGATACATTATGTTAATTGAGCACTTACTCTGTGCCAGACCCTGTGGTGAGCACTTCACAGATATTAGTTCATTTAATGTTCACAACAACTCTGGCAGGCATGTAGTAGTATTACTCTTATTTTCAGATACTATATTATCTGAAGTTAATTTCCCTCAATTCGGCAGCCATTAAATAGTATTTGAGCTGCTTCTCTGACTCCAGAACCCACACACACTACTGTGGTGGGTGACACAGCTTAGTAAGAGTCCATAGTATGATGGGAGAGGTGAGTGGTGTTAAAAATGAGGGTTCACAGGTATATAGGAGCCTTACATGTTTTCTAAGGAGTTTGGATATTATTCAGTAATCACTCAGAAACCATGATGGATTTAGGCATAAATGGGAGATGATTCAATTCGGAAAGATTACTCTGGTGGCAAAGCAAAGAATCATAATAGTGAAAAAGAATGAGGAAAATAATTTCTTCAGCATTTTGTCCAAATGAATATTTTCTAGTTTATCTCCATAAGCTCTTCATCCTTATTTTTTAAAAAAAATAAAAATAGAGAAAAGTCACAAGATTTTTTAATTATAAAGAATACTATAGGCTTTGCTTTCAGCCAAAATTATGTAAAAAGAGATTGGGCTTAGCCTCCTGCCTGAAACAACAAAATAAGCAGATAACATATATAAAATCTTGTCTTCAAAACATTGGATTTCAGAAATGAAGATCAAGGATTCCTGAGAGATGGGAAACAAAGGAGCTGATCCCTTGCAATTGTCTAACTTATTGCCTAGAGAGGGTTTCCAGGTCACCATGCAAAGGAGGATTGAAGGGGGTGTGAAGTGGAGCCCAGCTGAAGACATGGAGCTGGGAGTCCTGGAGACAGTTTGAGTTTTCAGGATAGAGTAGTAGCGAGCAGAGATGGAAAACAACTCTGGGAACCTAAAGAAGGTCCCCCTCCAGGGTTTAGTTGAGTACCGATCAACTCAAATGTGTGAGGAAACTATTCAAGATCAGGGAAAAATATTATTTGAAAGAATTAGAGAGAAAAGAAAGAGCACCTATTTTTCCAGCCAGAGTGCAAAACCTCATAATTATAGAATGAAGGATTCCCCTCAGTTGTGTGGAAAATTAACCCTAGACTACACTACTCTGATCCTGCTTAACAAAGCATAAAAACAAGACATGAAAGGCTAGCCAAAACTGGTTTGGCTCAATGGATAGAGCGTCGGCTTGGGGACTGAAGGGACCCGGGTTCGATTTCGGTCAAGGGCATGTACCTTGGTTGCGGGCATATCCCCCGTAGGGGGTGTGCAAGAGGCAGCTGATCGATGACTCTCTCTCATCGATGTTTCTAACTCTCTATCTCTCTCCCTTCCTCTCTGTACAAAATCAATAAAATATATATTAAAAAAAAAAGACATGAAAGGCTCAAACTATTTCCAAGTAACTTAATAACATCCCGGGGGGGGGGGGGGGGGGGGGAAGCTCAAAAATATTTGTAGGAATTTCAAACTAATGTAATACCTAACAAGATATATAAAATTCTCAATATCTGGTTACAATTTAAAAAAGACCAGCATGCAAAGCAGGAGAAATATATGATCATAATTATTAGGGGGGAAAAAAACCAAGAAATTGAAATGGACTCAGAATTACTAAAGATAATAGAATTAGTAGACAAGAACATTAAAAGAATGATTGAAACTGTATTCCTTATTTTCAAAAACATAAAGAAATACTTTAACGTTGAGACATGAAGGATATTTTGTAAAGGCCCAAATTGAACTTCTAAAGATAAAAACCAGAATAACTGAGATGAAATATATACTAGATTAGATTAAGGATAGATTAGACGTTGCAAAAGAGTAAGTTAGTAAATTTGAAGACATAGCAATAGAAAATTCTCAAAACGAAAAGAAAACAATCTGTGAGCTGTTGATGCAACTAAGCAGAGTTTAATATTCATGTTATTTTAGTCTCTGAAAGGGAGGTTATAAAATAATAGTTGAACAAATATTGGTTGAAAATTTTCCAAATTTGATGAAAATTATAAACCCACATATCCAAGAAGCTCAATAAATTCCAAGTACAAGAAACATAAAGAAAACTACACTAAGGCACATCATAATCAAACTTTCTTAAAACCCAATGATAAATAGAAAATTTTAAAAGCATCTGGAGAACAAAAAGACACATTACATCCAGAAGAACAAAGATAAGAACAGAGGCAGATTTTTATTTGGAAATTATGCAAACTAGGTGCAATGGAATGACATCTCTATGTACTGAATGGGGAGAAATTGTCAACATAAAATCCTTTACCTTGTGAAAAAGGAAGGCAAAATAAAGATTTTTCAGACATTCAAAAGCTAAAAGAATTCATTATCAGTAAATCTGCATTACAAGACATGTTAAAGGCAGTACTTAAAGCAAAAGGGAAATAATAGCAGATGTAAATCTGAATCTACACAAAGAAATTAAGAACTGGAAATAACTAAATGGATAAATTTAGACTTTTTAATTATTATGTAAGTTAATAAGTTATTATTTAAATTAATAAGTGTGGCTGTAGCCATGTTTCACCTCCCATTTTTCATTTATATATCTGACTCCCAAGAAGAAGAGTTTACTGGAATTTTATAGTAGGGCTACCACAAATGGGACCATGAAAATGTCATCATTATACCAAATATTCTTCTAGTTTATCTTTTCCTCCTTAATCAAATGTCATAATCTGTTACATTATTAAGTGAATTATTTACATTTTATAACTTAAAGCTAAACACATTGTACTTGACAATTCTATTATAATTCTTACAGTATCAAATTTTCTTCCTTTGGGAAGGTAAGGGGCAGGAAGACATGTCTTATTGTACATCACCTTAGGGAATAAAATCTCTCAGAAAGGTTTTTGTGGGAGGGATCTCTATTGTTTTACTGATATAAAGAAGTCCAGAAATCCTTTTAAAAATGACAGAAAATCTTTAAATGGGCCTAACTCTGGCAATGTTTTAATGCCAAGTCCCTAAGGGCAATAATATCTTGATTTTAATAAGTCTGGAAAAAGTTTAGAGGCTGCTGTTATCCCCCAAAAGATGACAATGTGTGGCATACATCTTTGATCCAGATTCAACCCGATTTCATCCTTGCCCTTGGAGATACCACTAGGATATTCAGCAGCAATGCCGCCGGGTGGGGCCTGTACAACTCTAGCAGGAATTCTGTAGGATTTCTCATGGCCTGTAGTGGCCCAGAAAAATGGTATTTACTGTTGAAAGAAGCATATTCCTGTTGACAGAATTGGCTAGAGGGTTGTGTCAGGTGCTAGATTATTGGGTGTAGCGTACTGTATATTCTTCCATGGTTGGACGATGTATTTTATAAAGTTCAATTATGTCAAGTTAGTTGACAATGCTGGTTATATCTTCTATATTTTTATTTTTCTCTGTATATGTTCTATCTGTTATTAAGAGGAGGTGTTGAATTCTCTATAATTTTAATGTGTCTTCTCATTACAGTTCTGTCAGATTTTACTTCCTGTTTGGAAACTGTTATTAGGTACATGAATGTTTAAGACTCCTTTATCATTATTAAATGACCCTCATTACCCTGGTAATATTCTTTGCCTTGAAAACTACTTTATCTGATATTGATATGGTCACTCCAGCTTTCTTTAAATTAGTATTAGTTTGATATATATTTCCATCAATTTACTTATAACATACTTATATCTTGATATTTAAAATAGGTTTCTTATAAAAAGCACATAGTAGATCTTGCTTTTATATTCAATCTGCACATCTATGTCTTTTAATTAGAACATCAGAACATTTTTTTTATCATTTACATTTAATGTGATTTTTATATGGTTAGGTATAAATCTACGATCCTGAAATTTGTTTCATATTTGAATTATTTACTCCTATTCCCTTTCTCCTCTTTTCTCCCTTGTTTGTATTAAATAATTTTATGATTTCATTTTATCTCTATGGTTATTATGTTTAATTATTTATTATTTGTTTGTTCAGTCTTAGTTAATTTAATATCCATTTTAATTAATTTAATTATTCAAGTTAAAAAAAAAACAGATTCAACCATGCTGATAAAAAGATAATGTTAAACTGGGAATTGTATCTATATATTTCTAGAACTGAATTTGGATCTATACATTATTGAATATATCTCATCCATATGTCTATTCACATAAAGACGTAAACACTATTAAATGCTACTTAAAAGTCAAGTTGCCTCAGGCAAAGAGCAGTCAGTGAGTTTGAGATGATAATCAAAGTATGAGTGTGGAGGATGCAGCCATCAGTTAATAAGTGAGAAACCTATTATATGTCCAGTGCTCAGTGCTCATACAGTTTATCCCTGAACAAAGTGGGGGTTAAGGGTACCACCACATAGAGTCAAAATCTATATATAACTTCAATTCCCCCAAAACCTAACTACTAATAGCCTACTGTTGACCAGAAGCATTACCAATAACTTAAATAGTAGATTAACATATATTTTGTGTTATATGTATTACATACTGTATTCTTTCAATAAAGTAAGTTAGATATAAATGTTATTAGTATATAAGAAAGAAAAAATACATTTACATTATGTATTGAAAAATATCCTCATATTATATAAATTGACTCACACAGTTCAAACCCATGTTATTATTCAAGGATCAAATACACATCACTTATGGAATCCTTACTACAGCTCTATATGGTAACTGTTATCCGATTTTACAAGATGCATACACAGTAAGATCTAGATGACAATGTATTGCATAAGTTTATAGAGTAATACGAATAACAAACAGAAGATACTAGAATCCAGATCTGTTTTACCTAAAGCCCCTGTAGCACAGATGACCTCTAGATATAGTACAACTGTCAGAAATAATGTCCCTAGCATCTAACATAGTATCTACTTATAAATAAATGAATGCTCAA
This sequence comes from Pipistrellus hanaki, assembly GCF_964339955.1. Classification (NCBI taxonomy): domain Eukaryota; kingdom Metazoa; phylum Chordata; class Mammalia; order Chiroptera; family Vespertilionidae; genus Pipistrellus; species Pipistrellus hanaki. The sequence goes on from NC_140514.1 coordinate 30,530,697, forward strand.
AAAGTATTTGTTGAATGAATGAATGAATGAATGAGAAAATGAAAAAGTAAAAATGGATTCAAATGCAGTCCACCTCATGAGGGTGTCTGCTGATCTGAAAGTGCAGTCTTAGAGCTATCTCCTTTTATAAAATGCTGCCCCACCTCCCAACCCACCCTTGGCATACCACACAACATTTTTTTTTTTTTTGGCGGGGGGGGGGGGGGGGGGGGGAGAGAGCTCTTAATCCCTTTCTTCTCCACAAAGAAAAATTTTGCATAAGGACCTCTTTCTTCATATTTGGGATGGATTCTACTAATGATGACATAGTTGAAAAAAAACAGCAACTTTTCAAAAGTTAGGAACTAACTCTAGATATAAGGAAATTAAGGACATCTACAGACATATGCTGGGCCTGGTCTTATACCAATTAGAAAAGAAAAATTTCAGACAGTCCCTGGTTTAAATTCAGGAATAAACTCAGTAGGACTTCTTGATGGAGAGGTAGAATTACTTGAGCAAGATGAAAATTTGGCCCTGAAACCAGTTTAGGATTTTTAAAATCTGATGTGAATTTGCATGTGGACCAAGGGTCACTAAAGACATTCCTCAATGTTGCTACATAGCCTATCACAAGATCCGTGACAGAGCACAGGAGTTAAAGGTGAGTTTTAAGCTTAATCCTAGCCTAGATTAAAATAAATTTATTTAGAGTATTTCAGGCCTATACAATCAAGTGTGAGCACAGGTCAGAGGTCAGGCATAGAGTAGGAAGTCAGGCTATTGGGGATACCTTCTGTTTCCTTTTTAGACTTATGCCTCTATTCTCTTAGACATGGACAGTAATACATGTTCGCAGAGAATGTAGGCCACGACATTACTTGCTAGAGCTGTTGCAAGCTAGGATCTCAGTTCATAAAGATGACCCACCTGTCGAACAGGTGTTCCCCTTTGCCCCTGATTATAGCATGAAGACTCAGAGTTTATTATTTTTAACAAAATAGTAATCATTTCTTACATTTGAGTTATGCTTTACAACTTACAAAGCACTTTCATTTTCATTATCGCATGGACAAGGCCAAACAGGTCTGACAGCAGGGCAAATAAATAAAAGTGAGAACTGCTTTTTTTTTTTTTTTTTAAAGCCACTATGAGTACAAACACTGAAAATCCAAGAAGAGAATTGAAAATTAGAAACATAAACCTGTAACCATGACCAAAAAGGAGAGAAACACGTGGATCAAGAACCTACAAAGCAAAGCAGCATACAAATTGGAGCAATCAATATGAATCACAAGAAAACCAGAGCTACAGATCAAAATCTAAACCACACCAGCCAATTCTGAAATAGCCACTTATGTCTCTGAATATAGGAACAATGCAACTTCTCCGAGATAAATCACTGACACTCATTACCTACAAAGATTTGGTGAGCAGAGAGCCTGTTTTATTCAGGTAGCAAGGCATTATAAAAAAAAAAAAAAGAAATCTTAATTCATGAAAAATGTTCATTCCTGCATTGTTTTTCTAATTTCTTCTAATTCTGATCCAACTTCAAAATGACATGTCTCTAGCTCAGCACACCCACTCCATTCTACTCATCAACAACACTCACTGCATACTGCTGCGTGTAGTGTTGTCCCTATAAAGCACTATGTAATGGTACATGACTGCTATTTTATTAAATATAATAATCTTTTGTTAACATAATAAAACATAAATACAATAATATAAAATACATACATTATACATTTATATTAACTTTATTTATATCTCTTAGCCTGCTTACTGGAATCAAGGGAAGACAGGAGGACCTTGCTGGACTAACTCATCTTTATAGACTCATTTACACAGCACAACAAAACAACAGATTAATAGTACACATTAGTTTACTTGCTTGTAATAATTATAAAGGGAGAATAAACTGCCCTACTTAACCCCTGATGGGGTCTCTGAGCACCACCAACTCACAATATGTTCATGCTAGGGTCCTCTGGCTCTTCATAATTCAAACTCAAAAGTCAAATTTAATGTATTCAGATTAAAATGAGAGACAGCTCAGGTTGGAAATTTACCAAAAATCAACTTATTTGATTATTACATAGGGTAATATTATTCAGAGTACATTCAATAAATGTAAACAGGTTTTAAGATGCAGTTAGTTCATCCTTTAGCAATCTCTATAACAAATGATAAGGGTATCAGTATTTGTCCATGGAACATTCTAATATTTTCAAGAGTTACTGATCCTGCTAAAGCTGGCTAAACATTTTCTTGCTAGTTTGTTTGAATGGTGCATAGCTTTGAAGTCCAGGAATCTATATATAAATTTAAAGGGTAAGGCAAAAATTAGGTTTATAGTTGTGTATGCAAACAGAGTTTATTCTTATGTTATTCTTTATTATTGTATTACTAGAGGCCTGGTGCACAAATTCATGAATGGGTGGGGTCCCTCAGCCTGGCTGAAGATCAGAGCCAAGAAGCTGACTGGGGCAGCTGGCCGGGGGAGGGACTGTGGGAGGTTGGCCAGCCATGAGAGGTTGGCTGTGGAGCACACTGACCACCAGGGGGCAGCTCCTGCATTGAGCATCTGCTCCCTGGTCATCAGTGCAGGTCATAACTGTCATCTAGTCATAATGGTCGCTTGGGCTTTTATATATATAGATTTTCCCTATAAACCTACTTTTGTCCCACCATGTATATTTAAGTGCTGGGAGACTCAGTTTCCTCGTTTGTAAAAACCTCACCTCACAGAACTATTATGAGAATTAAATGAGATAATGTATATAAAAGAACCATGTTAGTGCCTGGCACACAGTGGGCAGACATTTGGTCAAACGTAATTCTGGATGTTTGACCAAATAAGAGCGTTTCTGGATGAGATGAGCATCTAAATAGCTAGGCTGAATAAAATAGACTGTCCTCCCTAAAGTGGGTGTACCTCATCAAATCAAGTGACCTAAATAGAACAGAAAGTTTAGTAAGAGAGAACTCCTCATGCCTGGCTGATTAAACTAAGACATTGGTCTTCTCCTTCAGACTCCAACTGAAAAATTGGCTCTTGGGACTATTGGAACTCAAACTGAAACTTACACCATTGAGTTTTGTGGTTCTCAGTCCTCATGACTCACAGTAGAACTACACCATTGTTGGGGACAGAAATAGAATAGTGGGGATTAACTATAATTAAAAGAAATATTAATCATGCTCTGTTAACCATGATTGTTCTGATTAGAGAAAGCACATTCCAACCTGGCTGAGAGTTGTACACCACAGGACATGAGAGTTAACCTCAGAACACAGTGCATTCACCTTTTCCAAGAACTGCCTATTACCATAGAAAGATTAACATTCTTGTTGCCAAAACAATCTAGTCCCAGAGACACCCACCCTTTGCAACACCCAGCCTCCATTGCCTATAACCTGGTCCTGGAGGTACCCGCCCTTTGTGACCCTCTCCTGTAATCATTGGTCATTATAGTAGTTCACATTGCCTATAACCTATAACCAATATACTTTGCCTACTTCTTCATGCCTGTAATTCCTACTTTCCCATATAATCTTTGTCCTTCTACCCAATATAAACAACTGCTTATGGGGAGGGGTAGAGCAGATTTTCATGGATGACCTGCTGCTCTCCTATACTGCAGGCATTATTAGAATAAACACTCATATATGATTCAACCCTGTCTCTGCTTAATTGGCTCAAATAGTGACAGGCAGCCCAGATCCATTGGTTGTCCAGTTTCACTATTAGCTCGCCTGGGTTTTCAGCTTTCCAACTATTGATCTTAGTACTTCTCAGCCTCCATAATCACATGAGCCAATATTTTATACTATATAAAGGATATGTATTTTTTATACAGGGTCTCCCGAAAAAATGAATATACACTTTAACAGCTGACAGATCAATTTTGAAAATAAAATGTATTTTAATAAACATTGCTTTTATAATTATTTAAAGTGTGTGTTTAGCTTTTTGGGATACCCTATATTTAATACATTTATTTATATATTTCATTATATATTTGATTTTAATATAATTGAGTTATTATATACTACATATATTCTTAATACTAATGAGTATTCATGAATATTTATAGTTATTATTGCATTTACTATATTATGTTACATTTATTTATTTTTGTTATGTGTTATATTTAAAATTTTTATTTATACTGTATTTATTTATAAATAAATTTCTTCATTTATATATGGTATACAGGGGTGGGCAAAAGAAGGTTTAAAGTATCCACTTTCATTGGTCATTGGTTAAATTACCAGCTATCATTACCTAAAAGATAAATAATAAGTAAAGATATGAAATAACAATGATAAAACAAATAATGTAATAATTAATAAATGAATAATAATGCAAGCATAAACTTAGTTTCACGTACTACCACTATAAACCTACTTTTGTTCCCCCACCCCTATATACTAATAAATCTCCTATTGGTTCTGTGTCTCTGGAAAACCCTGACTAACTAGTCATCTACAGCCACTGGACATTCAGACAAGAAGAATCTTCCCCCTTGGCCTCATACTTGAGAGAAGCCTGCAGATCACAAACAAAGAGAATAAAAATACATTTGTTAAAGAACATACTGGCCCCTCTATTGTTCATCACCCAGCATCCATTGTTGCCAAAACACAACCAGGAGCCCTAAACATCCACTCTCATAATCAACACTGTTCAAACCTCAGGAAAGTCTCCACATTTCTCCCTACGCTCTCAGAACAAAAAGCAGCTGTGTTTGAATGCCATGAACATTTGTGGGCAGTGCTGCTGCTGACATTGATACTGACACTACTTGAGAATGTGAAAAAAATTGAGCATTAGAATTGCTTGGCTAAAAGAATAGACATATGAGTTATCTTGTCAAATCTTTCCTCCTCATAGATAGCTTGCATTCAATAGATTCTTGCATAACTTTGGTTTCCCAGCAGTGCTGAGCATTCTTTTCATGCTTTTCTTTGTGTCCCAATTCATGACTTCAGAGGGACTCATGAATAAACATGGAATTCACAGCAGTGGCACTGGGGTGACTAGGGAACATTTTGCAATATTCAACCATTCATATTACCCTTAAATTTATGAATTTATATAAATCTAGGTGTAACATTCATGCACTGAATCCTTAACTTATCAAGTGGATAGACAGTAAATGCTAAAATTAAAAATAATTCCATTTTCTTAAAAATAAGATTTAATTACATTTCAAACATTAAATTAAAATGTCAGTGTGATTTACACAACTTCAATTTTAAAAATTGATGCCATTAATTAGTTTATATTTTGAATTTTATTGTAATACATACTTTTAAGTATTTTAGAAAAAAAGTAACTTTTGGAAGCATATATGAGAATAGTTTCACTTTTTTGTTTTATGTTCAATATGCTGTACATTTTTAGAAAAATATTTTACATTTTTATTATGATTATAATTTTTATTTCTTATACCACTACCGTCAATAGAAAACCTAATGTGTGAAAACCCTGATTATTACCTCATAAATTATTTTTGTTAAAATTAAAGAAAATAAAGCATATATATATATATATATATATATATATATATATATATACTAATTTTATTACTTAGCAAAACATCTCAATATATGACTGAGATATGCACGGTAACAATTAAATTCTGTCACCTTTGCTTTTCTGCCAACCTTCAATCACATAATAAGAATAGCTTTAAACACATTTGTCAATTTTGCCATTAGGAAGGTATAATTGTCACCATATAGGGGAGACATATTTTATGTACTAGTCTGATAGCTTGATTTACACCTAGAAAATACTTAGACATATGTTATGCACTCTTGCCTTAGAACCCACAAATTTGAAGGGGATGGCCATGTTCCCAATCCATTCAGGGTGCTAAGTAAGTAACCTTCAAGGGTGAGTGAGGTATAACTATGCACATTACATATGGCCACACAGACTTTTTGTTTTGTTTTAAGTTCAAGAAGAAACATTAAATTTGGAGGCAATGGAAGTAAGGGAAAAATTCAGCCAGTCAGCTGGTGATTGAAATATCACACATATGAACAGGAGAACGGGAGGAAGCTTAGGTATTCACTCTGAATGGTCAGCATCTTTTAGACTCCTCAGGCTGCCTCTGGGTGATGAAACACAAGGATTGTTTATTTCTTTAATTGAAAGTTTATATTTTTTACCACCTTCACTCATTTCTCCAACCCCTACTCCATGCCTCTGGCAATCACCATTCTCTGTATCTGAGTTTAGTTTTCTTTGTTTATTTGTTTAGATTCCACATTTAAGTAAAATTGTATGGTATCTATCTTTCTCTATCTTACTTATATCACTTAGCATCATGTCCTCAAGAGTCATCATGATTCTCTTCTATTTTATGGCTGAATAATACCCCATTGTATGGAGATCTATCTATCTGCTGTAGATTTATATATGTCAAACTTTTTATTCATTCATTCATCGATGGACACTTGGGTAATTTCTATTTCTTTCTTCAGATAAATACCCAGAAGTGAAATTGTTGGATCATATGATAGCTTTACTTTTAATTTTTTGAGGGAACTCCATACTATGTCCCATAGTGGCTGTATCAATTTACATTCCTATCAACAGTGCCCCAGGGTTCCTTTTCTCCACATCCTTACCAATGTTTGCTATTTTTTGTCTTTTTGTAACAGCTACTTTCCCTGGTGTGAGGTAATATCTCATTGTGGTTTTAAATTGCATTTCTCTGATAATTAGTGATGTTGAACACCTTTTCACCTACCTATTGCCCATCTGTACATCTGTATGTCTTTGGAAAAATGTCTATGCCATTTTTTAATTAGATTGTCAGGAGTTTTGTTTGCTTGCTTGCTTTTTGGTATTGAGTTTCATGAGCTCTTTATATATTTTGGATTTTAACCTCTTATCAAATATTTGATTTGTAAATATTTCCTCCCATTCTGTACGTTACTTTTTAATTTTGTTGATGGCTTCTTTTGTTGTGCAGAAACTTTTTAGTTTGATGTAGTCCCACTTGCTTATTTTGCTTATGTTGCCTTTGTTCTGGTATCAAATAAAAAAAATCATCAATGCCAAGAAGCTAACTGCTTATGTTTTTCTTCTAGGACTTTTATGTTTTTAGGTCTTATGTATAAGCCTTGAATACACTTTGAGTTAATTTTTGTGTATGAGTAAGATAGTAGTCCAGTTTCATTCTTTTCCCTTTGCAGTCCATTTTTCCTAAGGTCATTTATTGAAAAGGCTGTTTGGTTCCCATTGTATATTCTTGGTTCCTCTGACATAATTTAATCTACTATATATGTATTAATTTATTTCTGGGCTCTATATTCTGTTCCATTGATCTATATGTCTATTTTTATGCCAATTCTGTACTGTTTCATTACTACAGCTTTGTAATACAGCTTAAAATCAGGTTGCATGAAACTTTTAGCTTTGTTCTTCTTTCTCAAGACTGCTTTGGCTACTTGGTGTCTTTTGTAGGGCAGTCATGGTCTTGATAAAATAATTTCCTCTTCTGTTTATCTAAGACTTAGTGACTTGGATGTCCCTGACACATCCAGAATAAATATAACACAGCATCTGATAGAGGTCTGCTCTCCTAACACCTCAAATGAAAAGTTAGGGCAACCTCTCTCCAGTTTTTCTTCTGGTGGGAATCAGCCTCCTCTAGCTAGAATCAGCCTCTGTCAAAGCAAAGCCCTTGGTGAACTGGAGTCTCATCTCAGCAGCAGCCTCAGCAATTTGGCCACTGAACTTTTGACTAGTTGGGTTTGTCACTGAATTTGAGATCTTGAAAAAGATCCTTGGATTCTTTACTCCTCCATTTTCCCATCTTTATTATGTAAATAGACCATCTGTTTTCTTTAATGATTCACAGAAGAAGGCCTGTGCAAAAGAAACTCTCCTTATTAGATATAGTGTTGTTTGATCTAGTAAGAGACTGCCTCCAATGGTACAGTAGGACATATGGATGGGTTTCAGAAGAAAGAAAAGAATAGTTTAATGTTTAAAGGAGATGAAGAACAAGTCTTCATCGGAACTACTGAAATGATGGAGTAAACTGGCGCCCTAGCCATGAATGGCCCTAGAAGTAAATGAGAAGAAGTAAATGTTTTGGGTGTGTGGGTTTTTTTGGTTTTGTTTTTTTGTTGTTGTTTTTTTTTGAGGGTACCCATTTATATGCCATTACTTTTTTCCTTTATGGTACAGAGATGTGCATTCCCAACCACTCTTCCTTATGCACACTTGGTACCCATGTTCTGGAGACCTTTGCTAGAAAAATGGTGTAATTAACATACTAATTCATTGGTGATTACTATGAAGTAAATTTACTTTCCCTTTTAAAGTTACCTTCTGATGGCACAATGATTTAACTCAAAGTAATGACCAATACAAATGAGGGATGACTTTGGCCATCCCCACTCATATAATGTATAAGATCACTGAAGGATCATCCATTCCTGGACATACATTCTGGAGAGAAAGAGAGCTCCAACGGTCTGACAGAACTGTATACTTTCAAAGCAAAAGTGTGCTCCTTACTTCAGTGAATTCTCAGAACAATCAAGGTAAGTACGTATTATTGTTAGCATTCCTAGTTGACAGGAGAAGAGATGGAACCTTATAGTTTTCCCAAGACATATCAGTCAGTACATAGTGAAATCTCGTTGTGGACATAAGCCAGTTATACCCAAAAGACACTAACCACTGTGCATACTTCTTCAAAGGGAAAGTGCCCTGAGAAAGCAGACCCATATATACAAGCACCCTTTGACAACTTTTCTTTAGTAAAATTCTTAAAGACTGCAGAGCTGCTATTGAGGTCTAAGTTCTACATTACCCTTCTGCTCTGCTTTTACCACCTGGATTTATGAACTACAGGCAGAGGAGGAAAGCTAATCCCGATTGTGACTTTTTACACCCGTTGCTCTAATAGTTCACCCTTGCTCAATGGCTCTGTCTTTGTGGGGGAACCATAACAGGAGATGGAGAGGACACGGAAGGCAGAAAAAGAGGAATTGCAGCTGAGAGCAACAAGAAAACAGCAAATGCAATTCTTCACCTCCAATGCCTTTGGACACTTCCCTCTCTTGGCAAAACAACGCCACAGCATAGACTTCTCTCTTCTGGGAGCTTATTCTTGATAATGGCTCCATAGTGCTCTGTGGGGCTTTTAAACTTGGCAATGTCCTGGGTAATGTCCCTCGGTCCTCTTCCTCTCATCTCTGTGCGTGTGAGAGACAGAGATTGGTTTTCATCTTATTTGACAGGCAGGGAACTGGAGACTCAGAGTTGTTATGTGCCTTGCCTAAGATCACACAGCTAGTAACTAGAAAAAATGAAGATTAAACCCAGATTTCCTGACTGCCAGACCAGGATTCTTTCCAATCACCCCTGCAGCTTCTTAAAAACCATATGGCTCCACATTCCACTCCTATGTATTTACCCAATAGAAAAGAAAATGTATATTACCCATACAAAGACTTGTACACAAATGTCATGACCAAAACTGGAAATGTCCCAAATATCCATCACAAGGTGACCAAATATACAATTGTATATGCATACGTTTACTTCTCAGCTATAAAAAGTGAGAACTATTGAACACACAACATGGGTGAATCTCAAAATAACTATGCTGAATAAAAATAGTCAGACAAAAAGAGCCCATTTTGCATGATTCCACTTATATAAAACTCTAGAAAGTGCAAACTAATCTTTAGTGACAGAAAGCAAGCAGATCAGTGGTTGCTTGGGGATGGCAGAGGAGACCAGAAGAACAGAAACCAAGGATTACAAAGGAACAGAAAACTTCTGAGGAGTGGACATGTTCACTCACTTCACGGTGGTGATGGTCTCACAGGTGTGTGCACTTACCAAAATGTATCACATTTATACTTCAAATGTGTAGTTTATTGTATTTCAGCCATAACTTAATGTTATTTTTTTTTAATGATATGGCTTGATTTGGACTTAGAATGTGACATTTCAACCATCCCTCACCCCACCTAACCCCCAAAAATGCTCTCTTTCCTTAAGCTTTGGTCTATAGCAAGGCCAAATGGGATGGTGAAGGGGATCTGACTAATTCTGATGAACAATCACTATACTCACAATATTGGTCTTTTCCTCCTCTTTATTAATACAAATTTAGGGTGAGAGTGGATTCCCTCCAGGCAGAGGATTTTCTTTTTTTGCTGCGGGGGGATCACTTATTAAAGCAAACAGAAGCACTTATCATTATTCTTCCTATTAAATAAGCCTAGTAAACATTTGGACTAGCCTTGCAGATTTAAGACAGATGTTTCCATTGTAGAGGGATGAAAAAATGCAGAGAGAAAGGAGAGAACCAAAAATGAAGTAAGGGGGAAGGGGGACCTTTGGGGTACTGGAGACAGCAGAGGCAGGACTGAAGCCTTAATGCAAAGGCCCTCCTAAATCAGCAAGCAGATTGCTGGGCTACGGGTCAGCCGCTACATCTCTGCATGGTCCTGCTGGTCAGGAGTCCAACTGACCAGGAATTCTGGGACTTTTGTGCTTGTAGACTTACGAAGCACAAATGACCCTCTTTGCCTGAGATGCGAAGGGGGACCAACCCTTTTCCCTACAAGTCCTGGAGACCTTTCCCATCCCTCCCCATGAAAGTCAACTGAATTACAGATGGGCTGCCCCACATTCTTTACCAGTTCAGGGACAAACATGCAGTTTGAGACATGGAGGGGGAAACACTGGAATTGGGTTGTCCAGAAGTAGGCATGGCCATAGCCCGTTTGGCTCAGTTGATAAAGTGTCCACCTGTGGACTGAAGGTTCCCAGGTTGGATTCAAGGGCACATACCTCAGTTGCAGGTTCCTCCTTGGCGCAGGCCCTGGTCAGGGCACTTGCAGGAGGCAACCAATTGATGTTTCTCTCTCGCATCCATGTTTCTCTGTCACATAGATGTTTCTCTCTGTCTTTACCTCTCTCTTCAATCTCTCTAAAAATCAATGGAAAAATATCCTTGGGTGAGGAAGGAAGAAGGAGAAGGAGAGGAAGGAAGAGGGGAAGGAGGAGGGAAATGGGGAGGGGAAGGAAGAGGGGAAGGAGGAGGGAGATGGGGAGGGGAAGGGAGAGAAGGAGGAGGAGGAGGCATGGCCTCAGGGTGGAAGAAAGTTTTCTGCCCTGTATCTGATTGAAGGAATAACTGGTTTAAAACTGGTGGATTCCCTCTGAAGAGATGCCAAGACTCTGTCCTGGAACTGTCTCCACTCGAAGAGGGGGTGTAGCTCCTGAGACAATGGGAGTCTGTGGCCAGGAGCCATTTCGTGGCTGCTAAGGGCTTGCCTGGAAAAGCTATCTGCCACTGAAGGCCTGATGTAGAGAAAGCTTCCTGCCTATCAGAGACACTTCAAACAGCAGGAAAGGGGCTCTGATAACACGGGCACGGTGAACCTGGGGGGCCAATGTTGCCAGCATCACTGATATCAAAGTAATCTCTTAGGAGAGCCAGATTGCTTGTTAAAATGTAGACACCCACTAAATCAGCATCCCCACGGACTGAGCATGCACATTTGAACAGGCTCCCCCATCACTGCTCTCCCAGCTTAGAAGGCTGGGAGCCCGAGTCCCTCTCAGGAGCCGTTCACCACTGACCTTCCTCGGTTCACAGGGAGGGAAGGGAACCTCCCACAAAATAATCAAGACCTTTCCTGCAGTGAACATTTCTCAGGAAAAGTTTCCCCTGCCTACATATTGCATGTCCCAGGGATAAAGGGGGAGAAACCATCCCTTTCAGTTACTTGCTGTCCTGTTGAAAGACATATAGGAAGGCCAGCAGGCAGGAGGCCATGGCGTGCTCTGTGTGAGTCAAGCACCGCACAGGGCCTGGTCTTCTCATCTGATGCAATCCAGGTTCATTCTCGTAACAACCTGTGTGGGCTGAGGTCATTACTCCCGTTTCATGGGAGAGTCTAACACTCCTGCTGCCTGTTCATTTCTCTTGGCCAAGCAAGCCTTGCTTCTCCATATAGAGACTGCTGCCTCACAAAGGCTTGGGACGCCAGAATATCTTTAAGGAAGGTGAATTCTTTGGGATCCAGAGAGCACAATCCTGTTCCTTCTCCCAACACCTCCTCCTCAAAAATCATCCCATCTTTCCTGATTCCAAATACCTGGCTTGGCTTCCAACAACCCTGTTGGCAATATTTTGGGCTAAACGGTTCTCCCCAGCCAAGGACATGCTGCAACCCACACACAGCCCAGACCTCTGGGGTGAAGAAGAGACCTGGGAAAGAAGAAAGTCACACCTGTAACTGAGTCATGTCAATATGGAACATGGCAGGACAAACACAGCCTGTCCAGTCATGTCTCCCAGGCTCTGAGGCTGGTGTTTCCAAAATGTGTGTCATGCTGTTTTCAACCAGGTAGGCCTCGTTGTCTTGGCTGCATGTCTCAATGTGAGCCCCACCTCTGGCCCCACAGGGCGGCCTGCTCCTTGCCAGGTAGCACATACAGTCCAATGCTTTCATTTCTCAGAAACAGTTGGGCCTGGGCCCAAGGACCTGGTGACCATAGCCCCGATGTGGCTAAAGAGAAACCTAAACTGGAGGCATGGAGATTCCTCCACTTCTCCTCTCTGCGGTGTATCCATCTCCAAAATGGGAATCAAGTGTCTTCATTTGGGTTCCTCCAAAAGCAGACCCCAAGAGAAGGATTTGGGCTCAGGTACTTTATTTTGAGAGGTGACACCAGGAAATACAAACGTGGGAGGGAAGGAAATGTGACAAGAACGGGAAAACAGTCAGGAAATGAATTAGTTATTGTGGTAGGGAACCTTATTAGGACCCAAGTGTATAATGTATACCAGAACTGTCCCACTAAAGGATGAAGAACTGGGGTATGTTCCAGTAACTCTGCTCCTGGGAATATTAAACCCTATACTTCTGAGCTACCTTACATGTGGGTAGAATAAGCTATCACACAGGAGAAAAACCCAACAGGGAAGCTGAGAAATATGGGAGCTTAAGTTGGGAAGCTGTCAGTGGGCTTAGGAATATCCACTGTACCTATAGGTGACATCAGAGTTGGGTCAGAGAGATGGTTGGGGTTCCAATAGTGTCTGCTAACTTATCTTCCCCAGAGGGTGAGTTAAATGAGATAATGTATAAAAAAAATCATTGCTACTGTGGCACATAAGCACATTGTAGGAAAAAGGCATTTTTTGTTATTATTATCATCATTTTATCATATCATTACCATTATAGTTATTAACTATGTGGGATTCACAGCACACTCCTTCCTAGGCTCTCCTTACCGGATTGGGGACACAGATGCTTCCCTCCTACCTAGACTGAGACTGAAAATTCCTTGGGACCAATGGCTGGTCAGGTCAAGGTATAGGTAAATAAAAGGGTAGCTGGGCATATGGCCCTATAGTACTGGTTCTGAGGATGGTCAACCCAGGACAGCACACACTTCCCCCAGAGCCTGCTGCCTGGCTGAGAATCCACCCTACCTGCTCTGTGAGGCCATCCTAACCTGGACAGGAGGAGCCTGGACTAAATTCCCTTGTGATCACATCCTCAAATGTCCAAAGCATTCTCACTTTATCTTCTGCTATTCCAGGTCCATGGCTAGAACTTTCCAGCCAAACAATGTAGAAATCCACCCAGGCAAATGCAGTGGGCCTCCATATGGTACTCATGATCATGAAATACACACTAAACCTGTGGCCCAGTCATAGACAAAGACTGTGTTACCTGAATGACCTTCATTTAGGAAGAACAGAACATAGCATAGCTTTAGTCAATGGGCAGCCAATTATTCCACTTTATAGATGAAAAAAACTGACACTAATAAAAGGGATCCAAGATCATTTAGCTGGTCCTAATTTTGCTAATTCATTCATTCAGTAGACAGAAATCAAGTACCTACTATATTTAAGGGGCTTTTCAGGTGCTAGAACACAGACAGAAACAAGACACACAAGTTCCCCCAATGTTATGGTGCCCACATTCTCCTGCAGATGATAGACAGTAAACAAATAACTAAAGAGTACATTTCAGATAATGATTTGTATTATGAAGAAACTAAATCAGGCTAAGGAGGTAGAAAGTAAAGTTGTCAGGAAAAATTTGTTTAGAACATGACGTGTGATGAGAAACAAAGATCCAGGGAAGATCTGGAGGAAGAGCACCAGAGATGAGCAAATGGCAGGTGAGAGGGCCCTGAGGCAGAAAGGCCCTGGCATGCCAGAGAAATGGCACATGGCCAGTCTGCCTGCAGGGGGCGGAGTCCACCTGGGAGGAAGGCTGAGCACCAGGGTTCCCGTGCAAGGAGGCCAATCCATCTCATGGGGCGCATCAGGAAGGAATCCCCATTCAGCTGCTTGTAATCATCTCTGGAAATAAGAAGTGAGATTCTCAACGAAGAGAAAGGAAAAGTGTTGGCATTTTGAAGGGGGAGGGATTGGAAATAGTTTGAAGGGAAAGAAGGCAGGTAAATCCAAAGGGAATGTGGTAAGATTGAGGTACTGAGGTGTATTGTCATAAAGTCAGCATAGTGTGTAATTTCTGCAAGCACATTTAGCTACTTGGTGTGGGTAGGCAGACAGTTGGAGTTTTGACAGAAGTTGTTAATGGAAAGGAAGTAGGTAAGAAGGCTCAACACACATAGGATACATGTTTGTATCAATAACCATGAATCTAAGGAGAGCAATAGACATTGAACAAGTGGTAGAAAACATGGATTGAAGGTTCTTTTGGGACTGAAGAGTATTGAAGGGGGTGCTAACAACTCATTATAAAGTGTTCAGAATGGGGAGGCTTGAAATCAAGAGTTTAGAGAAGAACAGTTATAGGTACTGATGGGGACCTAGGGTATAACCAAGGAAATGGGAGGCACCTATTTACAGGTCAGTGAGTGTTCCAGGGATATTGTGGACACATAAGACATAGTGTCTGATCCTCATGAATATAAAATGCTTGTCACAAGACACACCCTTGTTTTGTAAATAAGGACACTGAGGCTCAAAAAGAAATAGTCACTTGCCCAGAGCCCTACAGCTAAAGTGAGGCAAATCCAAATCCCCTGCTTCTGCCTTCTGATTCCTGGCCCAGCTCCTCCCTTGTTTTTTATTTATTTATTTATTTATTTATTTATTTATTTATTTATTTATTATTTTTTATTAATCTTCATATGAGGATAATTTTACATTGATTTTTAGAGAGTGGAAGAGAAAGAAGGGGAGAAGGATAGAGAGAGAGATGGAGAGAGAGATGGAGAGAGAGAGAGAGAGAGAGAGAGAGAGAGAGAGAGAGAGAGAGAGAAACATCAATGTGAGAGAGACACATCGATTGCTAGCTTCCCGCATGTGTCTCAACCAGGGCTGGGGTTTGAACCTGCAACTCAAGTACATTACCTTGACAGGAAATTGAACCCCAAACCCCTCGGTACATGGGATGAAACTCTCACCACTGAGCTACCTTGGCCAGAGCCCAGGTCTCTTTTGACTGAACCACAAAGTCTGACATGGTATCATCAGGTCAGGCTGCTTGGGTTCAAACCAGGTTCCCCACTTACTGCTAAATGCCCTTGAACCTATTCTCACCATGCCCCAGATTTGTCCCCTTCCTAGGAGGAATAATATAGCACCTATCTCAAAGGGTGATCTGAAAAATAAAATAAAACTTGAAAAAAGTACTTAAAGCCTTGCTCAGTATACAGTAAGTGCTCAGTAACTGTCAGATGTTACTATAATAAAGTATAAAGTTTTCTGATACCCGCTATAAGCATTGCTATCTCCCCACTCTCTGATGCTCTGATGGAAAATGGGAAGCAATGCCACTTGCCATTGAGGTGCTGAGGTTTATCCTCACAAAGTCAGCATAGTGTGTAATTTCTGCAAGCACATTTAGCTACTTGGCATGGTACACCCTTGTTGTACCTCTGTAGAGGCTTCATGGACCAATGGGGACTTGAGCAGGTGTTGAAGAGTGACCAGATTCTCAAATGTAGGTTCATGGCAGGGTGCAAGGAGCACTTGTCTTATGGACAACAGCATGAGCAAAAGAAGGGGGGGTTGATGGGACATAGTCTTGATACAGTAAGGAAACCAGGCATCCAAGAAAGGATGGGCCCTAAAAGACCCAGGTCTGGGAGAGAAAAATTATTAGTCCAAGGACAAGAATGTTCTTAAATTTCTCTCCTCTTTGGGAAGCTTCCACATAAATGGAAAGTAATACCATTTGCCCTTCCTACTCCCCTGTTCTTCTCTTTTGGTGCCCTCTGTAGAGCAGAGAGTCATTCTCCATAAACACTGAGCCCAAAAGAATCCATCAAATGGTCTCCTAATGAACCGAGTCCATCAGAAGTTACAAAAGCATCAAGGCAACTGGAGCAGGAGCTGCTCATCTCAAGTTGAAGTGACATCCACTTTAATGCCCTGTGCATTCTCCAAACCCCAAGTCTGGATGATGAAGAAAAATGCCGTGTGGAAATAATGTTGGATTTAACTTCAATGAGAATAAGAAGACCCTGAATGATAGCAGACACTCTGTACTTAACTGACCCTATTATGAGCAGCTATTGAAGAATTTTCAGGATAATGAGCTATCTCATCTTCCATGTAACAAGCTGTGGGTGGATTGCTCAGACATTATAGTCTGAAAATGGCCCCATATATATCAATTGTCCCCATAATTATAAAAAAAATCACAATTATTATTGGGCTACTTCTTGAACCAGGCTCTCTTCCATCAGGGTTCTTGGGGTTCATAAAGGCACAGATAAGGGGGTGTTTATCCAACCAACCATACACTCCCAGTCCTGCCCACCCTGGAATTGAGCCATGTAGGTAAAATTTGTCTCCCACAACTCCACCTTTTTTGGTATTCTCCACACCTTCAGTAAGGAGCCCACACAAACAATATCCTCCCCAGGAATGAGCCCCAAACAGCCATCCCTGATATAACAGTTATTTATTTACAAAAAACCATTTATGGAGCATCTTTTATGTGTTTAAAACTGAACAAGACAACTATAGTCCCTGTCCTCCTAAAGCTAGCCTGGAAGACAGATGCTAAATCACAATCCTAATAAACATAAGTGCTATGGTCAGCACAGCACAAGTTGCATTACCAGTACCCCAGAGAATGAGACCTAGTGTTCCCCATTGGAAGTCAGGAATAGGTAAAGGGATGTCTATGTTCAAATGCCCAGTGCTTATTGTTGATATTCAGTACATGCCTACATGCACTCATGTGCGCACATGCGTGTACACACACACACACACACACACACACACACACACACTCAGGAGCAAATATACCATCCATGAAAATCATGAGCCCCAATTTCAGGACCTTGCATAGGTCCTTAAGACAACTTGCTGAGCAGCTAAGTGAACAGGAAGCAGCACGATGGAGCCCTTTTTTCACATCTGCTAGTAACCTGCTGTGCAAACTTGTATAAAACACTCAACCTCTCTGAGTCTTACTCTCCTCCACTATTAATAAAGGAATTCAAAACAATTCCTTAAAGAACAACACTCTATAAACCTACATAACTGAGGGCTTGGGAGAAACCTTTAATAATACACACACACACCTACCGTATAAGACGACCCCCTAATTTTACAGTTAAAACATAGGTTTAGGCCTATATTCGCTGTATAAGACTACCCCCCACTTCCGAGGCAACACCAGTTCTTTTTTTAATAGACCGCCTCTCTGACTCTGGCCATTTTCGGTTGACTTTTTTTCGTTTCAAAGGTCATCTTATACGCCGGAAAATATGGTACCTACTCAGCCTTTCTCAAGCCTCAACGCTCCTTCTAACTAGCCCAGTATAAACAAAGTTCTCAACTCTATAATATAGCTACTGATTAATTATTTACTCAGCAGTGTCAGGGGGTGCCTACTTTATAAGAGATACTGTGGAAGATATAAAATAACATGAGCTAATAAGGTCCTGCCTTCAAGTTGTTTACACTCAATGGGCGGAAGACAATTTAGCCAAGTCAACACTGCGGGTAGCACTGCGGGTAGATCACAAAAAGCCAAGAGTGTCCACCACAAATCCATGCTGCTGTGGTATTACAGACATTGTGACCATTCTCTGCCTCCGGGATGCCTATACGCTCTATTGAATAGATAGACCTTTGAAGAGAGCACTTTCATTTTCTGGTGCCCAAAGAATCCCTGACCCCAAGTGGAAAAGAAAACATACTGCTAGCCAGGGTTTCTCAATGTCATCACTAGCAATATTTTGAACCAGATAACTCTTTGTGGTGGCAGCTTCCTTGTAGGAAGTTTAACAACATTCCTGACCTCCACCCACTAGATGTCAGTAGAATGCTCCCCAACCAAAAATGTCTCCAGATACTGCCAAATGTCACATGTAGGACAAACTCACCTCCGTTGTCCTAGTCCCACACACAAAGAGAAAAACAGAAAATAAAGAAAACTAACCATTTTAGATACAGCAATAGAAAAATTCCAAAGCACATTGAGGAGTTCTGCTTTTTGAGAAGCCCCTCCTGCTACACTGAAGCTGCCTCCATTTCTCTTGCAGCAAAAAATATTGGAACTATAGATTTATAACCTGAATTCAGAATGAAATTGAGGGCAGGTAAAAAAGTACCATATAAATCAAGTTTAAAACTTTTTTTCCCCAACCAGAAATAACTTTGTCACTGTGACTTCCAAAAGTCACCCATTCAACCTGCATGGTGACTGAGAACAGAGTTAGCCGGGCCAGGAAGCCATCAGTGACCGACCAAGTTATTCCAGCCCATTACCCCAACCTACCAGGTGATGTTCATCAGATGAGAAATCCTAAGCTATAGGGAGGAGATAAGAGCACAAATGTGGTCCATTAATAAGCTTTCACCAATGATTTAGAAAGAAAGTTTTAGGAGTTGGGCTTTAGAAAGTAAGCAAGCATAACAACTAAGAAACTACAGCAAAGCAAAAAGACAGAGATTTTCATGAGAAGGCTTAAGAAAGCACCCTCTTGCTACCAGCATTTCCTTTTACTTTCATTATCTTTTCCTTTGTATTATCTTTTAAATATATCATTTGAAACAATCAAAATTACAAATAACACACGAGTAACTTAAAAGCTAAACATAAACAATATTTGTTAATGGCCATCCAATTAAAAAATAGAACATTATGATTAACCTGCACCTACTTGCATTGATCACTCCTCTCCTTTCTCTGTCTTCCTCTCTCTTCCTCCAGACATAATGGCAGTCCTAATTTTTATTGCTTTTTAAAGTGTGGTTTTACTACAGATGCTTGTAAGCTTAAGCTTGCTGTGTATGCTCTTGAAAGTGGTATCAGGCCAATGTGTGGTTTTCGGAAATGTATTGTTTTTATTCAGTATTATTTTGCAAGATTTATTCATGTTATAACCTATATTCAAATAATATTCATATTTTTTGCTTGTCCAAGAAGGGAACTTGAAAATTTTGAATATGTGCAAGAGTTTATCTAGAAGTGGATAAGAAGTGTCAAGAGTTCACTACATTATCAGATAGGCAAAAATGTACCTTATGAGATAGGGCCAAATTGTTTTCCAAAGTGGTTATACTACCAGTAATATACAAGAGATTGTATTAAGACACATCCTTTCAACCTTGATTTTATTTGATTTATTAAATTTTTCTAATTTCTAATTGAAGTTCATTCACTTTTAATCCTGCTCCCAAATTCTCTCTGATTTCTGAACTCTTACTATGAAAGAGATGTGGCATTCAATCTTTTCTCTCATTTCAAATGCATTGAATTGAATAAAATTTCACAGAGTACCTACCGCATCTCAGTAATATGCTTCCTATTTTAAGAAGTAGAAAACAGAGTTGCAGTCCCAGAGAGCTAAAGACTAACATCCTTGTGCAAAAATTATTACTAATTTTTTTAAATGACAGTGTGGAGGGTGTAAAGACAAATGCATTCTCATACATAAGGACTGGTAGGGGTATAAATTGGAAGAATCATTCTGTTGGACAATTGGACAGAATTGTTGAAAAGCATCCAGCTAATCTAATTGTAGAAACTTATTTTACAGTCATAATTAAAGTACACAAAGATTTAGCCACAGTGATGTGTAGTATAGTAACTATGGATCACAGACAAAAATTAAATTTACCAAATCTCCAACAATGGAGAGATTGGTTAAATTATTTTTGTTGTAGCTAAACACTAGGACACTGTGGCCAATAAAAATGGCACAGTAGAATAATATTTGTTGACATGAAAAGATATCCAAAGTACATTCTTAAGTAAAAAAAAAAATTAATTAAAAATTAAAACAGTAGTTTATTTTAAAAATGTGAATTCAAGTTTGTAAATAAGAAAATGTGCAAGTTGTGTATATTCACACAATTTTTTTAAACTATAAATAATCAGATGTTATGAGGCTTGATATTTTGTGAATTCTAGGACAAATTGGAAAGGGTGTAAGTACCATGGGAGTTGGGATTATAAGGAATGGCTGCATAAAGAAGTAGGATCTTGTAGGAATAGTTTTTCAAGAGCTAGAGTTTATTTTCCAGGGAAAGGTAGCAATAACATGAAGGTCTTCAACTGACTGACTCCCACCTTCCCATCTATTTCAGCATCTCCAAGCGAGCAGGGATGCAGCCCACAAAAAAGTGTTAGCTTCTGTGACAGCCTGTGTAGAGTTGCCTAGACCATGTGTTCTCTGGCTCAAATGCTACACCAACTCTTCCTATCTATCTGTTCTACTGCACTGCCGACTGAAACATTTGGACTAAGTCAGCTGGTCAACAACCAGCCTGTGCCTTTCAATACACGGACTGCTTGTTTGGCTAAATTATCCACATCACCTCATTACATATATGAGAGCCAAAAATGCCTTCATGACCCCATTACATATATGAGAGCCAAAAATGCCTTCATGGCCATTTACTTTGAGTGTCTTTGTGCTTAATAAAGGAAACTTGGTGCGAATTTGTATTCTCTAGACCTGGTTATAAATAAAGTACCTTCTGTCCTTATAGTACCTTTAGTTTCATAACCAAAACCTGTGTTCAATACACTGTCTGACAGAAAATAAAACTCAGTTTGATAAATGTGCTAAGGTGGGTGGGAGAAGGATGTAGGAGTAAGGAAAGGTGATTGTTCAATTGATGGTCTTAAACTTTCTTTAGAAACTGACACCCAACTGTCTATAAGGTATATTTTAGGACAACAAAAGCATGAAGCAGGATGTTACATATTACACAAACCATATGCCTCAGTGCAATGAGTTCCTTCCCTCAAAAAATGTTTACAGCCTTTCAATTTTGGAAACCCTAAATTAACATATATATTTTAACATCTTGATTTCTAGGAAAAAACTTTCCTCAAAGAGCATAGACTCTTAAGACTCTTTAAAATAAAAACATTAAAGAGAGGGAGAGAAAAGGAGGGGGGGGGAGATTAATAGATAGATGCTTCTTAGAATTTTCTTCAGCAGATATATGTGTAAGCCCCCACTTTAATGCAGAGACTAATGGAGCTGTCCCAACCCCACATACTGCCCAGTCAGTGAAGCCAGATTCCTGTTTCCAGTGACCAGTGTATCCAAATGAGCTCACGAAGTTAAATGAGTATTCTGTGGACATGGACTCTAGCATTCCTCCAGTGGAGGCATTTGGGATCAGCATCATCACTCAGAAAATATCATCTGCATATCACTCTACAATGGAGGTCGCTGCTGGTGCCACTCGGGAGCAGGGCTCCCTGGCATGGCAGGGAATCTCTGCAGCCTTTGAGGGTACACAGAGACCACTGCTTTAACGGAGTATGGTTTATATAGGATCCATTCTGCTAAGAAAAATGACTGGTTGCACATATCTATAAGTGACATTCAAATTCACCACTGAAGTCTCACTTGATAATAACAAGGGCACTGCAAGAGTCTCCACGAACACACCCGACTTCAAATTAATGGGTGACTTCATTGTTAAGGAAAGCATGGGGCTCTGTGCATTAGGACTTGGCGAACAATTAAATACATTTCCAGGAGAGGTCTCCTAGGCTGATACGCATTCAAGGTATTATCTTTGCTCTGACTGTATGTGCTTCTGGGTGAAAAAATTCTAATTGCACTCCCATTCAAAAATCAACCGTGGGAATAAGGAATCAGGCTCATTTTATGCACAGCTGCCCGAAGGCCTTATCCTTAAAACAAATTATAGCACCTCCTATGCAACGCACACTCTGAAGCTAATTCTAACCCTACAGCAAAACTCCAAAATTAAACTTTAATCTGTGATCTAAACATTTTGGTGTTTGTGATCAATCTTGGTATTTTTATAAAATGCCAAGGTAATTGTTAGAGCAGAGGAGGACAGAGCTGTCCAAGAGCACGTTTCCGGTAGGACCAAATGAGACTCATGGGACAGGATCTGGGTGAGAAGACCATTTGGCAGTACCTATAGATAAGTTAAGCCTCTATCAGAGCCAAAGAGAACAGAGGAGAGAGAGGAGAAGGGGTGGAGGGGGGAGGGAGGGAGGGAAGAAGAGAGAGAGAGAGAGAGAGAGAGAGAGAGAGAGAGAGAGAGAGAGAGAGAGAGAGAGAGAGAGAGGGAGAGAGAGAGAGAGAAGGCAGGAATGGCAGCAATACAAGAAGATAGAAAGGAAGGAAAGAAAGGGAGAAAGGGAGGAAGGAAGAAATCTTAGACGAGCTCATCTAGACAACAAACCCATATTTATTCCCCCCCTGTCAAAAACCTAGGCAGGCTGCCACTGCATTAAAGCAATCACTTTGGCCCTATTAGCCATATTAGAAATTAAATTTGGTCTCTTGAAACTGTACACTCAGAAGCCAGTGGGGTGAAAGCAAATTTGACATGATATCTCCAAAAGCAAAAGGGGCCAGGGGATGATATGTTCCAGGACAAGGAGAAGCCCACCTGGGAAACATGCCCAGAGAAGGGAGTTCAAAGAGCTTCCAACGGAAGGTCTGTCTTTCCCCAACTGGCTGCAGAGCCTCTGTGTCCTACAGCAACCTGCTCCGACGCTCTGATAAGTCAGACAGAATTCATGGGAGATTACCACACAGCTCCTGCCAAGCTGTGCTGCAGCGCGGGTAATAGATATGCTCCAGCACTAAATCCTAAAAGGCCCTGCTACATCTGTCAAGCATGCCCTGGAAAAGCACCCTCAGTTCAGATGTTATCACTGCTCTGCCTGCATCAGAAGATTTAGTGTCCACCCTGGAGGTTGCTTTTGCTGCACAGTTTTCAGGGGCAAAACAACAAGGGAGAAAGATGAGAGAGAAAGAAGGCAAATTATTCTTGCTTAAAGCAAAAGAAATAAAGTGATGTGCTTGCAGACTAGTTCAGCTCCTCGCCCTGCATCCAGAAGGTCCCAAATCCCACATTAAGGAGGTACTGATGTTCTAAGCTGATTAGCTAGGATGGTTAGAGTCCCTGGACTGTGACATCATGGAGATGATCTTCTATGGGGAGACTCTTTCCCAAGGAAAGCTAAACAACAAACCCAGCAGGGATCCATAGGCAAGAGATAGAAGATGCAAGCTTTTGATAATTAACTTTAAAACAGGTTTGAGAAAAAGCTGTTCTGATATAAAATGAACTTTTCAAGCATTTGCTTAGGAAAAGGGGGAAAACATTAAACTCCTCCAACAGTTGCACTTCCCACTAACCACGTTTCCAGATGCAATTTGTTTGTTCAAAGCGTATTTTAAGCACAAGTTTGGACATTTTGTTCATTAGGAGCAACGAATGTTACATTCATAAGTATTTTTAAAGTGTAGGGGAATTGTATGTACATGTATACTCAGTGTTTTAAGCATAGGAACTCCACATATTTACTGCCTGTTCTCACTAGAGCCTATAATGAATCCAGGAGAAAGGCAGAGGATTCTTAGCCTGACCCACTGTCTCGGTTTTCATAAGCCAGAATGAGTGCCCAGGGCTCAGGAGGCAGAAGTGTCAGTGGGCTTTGCAGAGGTGTGGATGGTAGTAGCACTGCAGGTGCGGAAACACTGGAACCTGCCCACATATGGAAGTGGACAAACAAGCAGAGGGGCCAAGTTGATCTATAAGAAGACACTGGATAGATATTTGGACTCTGAATCAAGAACAGAAGCCGCCAAAACCGGTTTGGCTCAGTGGACAGAGCATCGGTCTGCAGACTGAAAGGTCCCAGGTTCGATTCTGGTCAAGGGCATGTACCTTGGTTGCGGACACATCCCCAGTAGGGGGTGTGCAGGAGGAAGCTGGTGGATTTTTCTCTCTCATCGATGTTTCTAGCTCTCTATCCCTCTCCCTTCCTCTCTGTAAAAAATCAATAAAATATATGTTTTTTAAAAAAGAAAGAAACAGAAGCCAAAGATCCATATCTAGGAGCATCATGCTTAACTAAAAATATTTTAAAACTTCTGGAAAAATAATGGGCAGCTCTCCTGATTATACCACGTGTTGTCTCTGTGTGAACCATGTCCCTGCTCCTAAAAATAAACTCAGGGAGAGAACCAAGAATTGGCCGTGGGTTTACAGCTCTGGACTTGGTGGATCTTCTCATCGGAAAACTAAAAGGAACCTTGTTTCCAGAGGGATTTCCCTACGCTGACAGTGCTAAGTGCTTTACATGAATTGTCTTAGTTAACAGTCCCAATGGACCTGACATGCAGGTAATACTAACCCTGATCTTCAGAAGAGAAATCTGAGACTCAGAAAGATTAAGCAACTTATTCAATTGTTCTATTACTTGAAGTCATCCACCCAGTTCCAGCCATATATTAAACTCTTGATCAGATCTTTCTAATTGTTGACTTAGATTTATATTTATTACTGGATGTTTGAAGTACCTGCTGAGAATTGGCAAGAACATTTGTCAAGAAGTTGTTTTCAAGAGCCCATAAAACCCAACCATGAATAGGACTCATTGGAATTTCCAGGAGCTGAAGGTCACAGCCACTCTCTTTGAGGCCCCTGACAGCCCCACCAACCCCTGAGAAACAGTGGAGGCAGCAATTGAAGGTTACAGCTGCCTCAGATCAATGGAAAAGTGCCACCTCCTCCTGACCTTCCTCACTCACACTTTCTAGACGCCATCATTGTAAAGTGTGGCTCATCCCAGTACTGAGCTCACAGGCATTCTTGTCAGAAAGCACTGGTTTGGGTGTTTATGATCAGAGTCCAATTAGCCTAAGGGGAAATTAAACAATTGGCTGGCAGCTCACTGATTAGCAATTATTTTCCCAGAAAGTTGGTAGAAGCTATGGTGACTGCTGAGCCTCAAATCCCAATGGCCTCTTAGTGACTCTGTGTAAAAATTCCCCATCTCTCTGTTTCCACCAAGTAGCTACAACTCCATTGACAAATATTTAGGCTTTAAGTTCTTATCTTTGTCCCCTTTGACACTCCCATTTCCCCCTAAATCAAGTTCAGTGTGCCATATATCATACTATGGTCACTAAATTATCATTCAGCTTCCCCCTCAAGCCCACCACCCAGAAGAGACAAGCTGGTGGCCTTGTCCCAGGATGGAAGATGGATTTGTACCAGCATGTCTATGCTCTTACCTTGTGTAATCCCAGGTGCACAATGCTTAAGAGCCATAGGGCTAGGGAGGCCAGTTCCCCTCTGACCTATAACAACCCAGGCCGCATGAGATTGAAACCAGGCTGTGTACACTGGTCATTCAGGTCATGATTCTGGGATTCACAGATCTGGTGTGAATCCCATCTCTGCCACTTACTAGTTAGGCAAGTTAATTCATTCTGAATCTCAATGTCCTCATCTGTAAAATGGGATACAAGTAGGTTGTACTAAAGATGAAGTTGGATATAGTGCATGGAAATCACTCCATGCACACTATCTAGAATAGATTAAGAGCTTAAAATGTCCCCTAGTATGTTGCTGGGATTTTATTATATTTTATCAACATGGGTTCATTAGCATTACCTCCTAACCTGCTAACCTACCTAACGATCTTTTTCCTTTTTTATCAACTAGATGACTATAAATAAGACTTTGAGAATTAGTTTAAGGATCTAATCTGATCAGTAGGCAGCTAAAAATAGCTGTCTTCTTAACCTCATAATTAGGCTTTCCTTCTTGTGTATCCTTAGAATGTTTGTGATATGTGTGCCTCTTAAACTGCCTTGCATTGGTATTCAACTTTTGCATATATGACTTTCTAATTAAACAACATTTTTTAAAGCAAGTATTTTATACTTGTGAGCATCTTCCTCATATCTGGCAGAGTGTTGGGCACTTGGTGGTCACTCAGTAAACATCAGAATGATGGAAATAGAAAGGAAGACCTCAACTGTCTACCTTTATTGGACCTTATGACCAGGTTCTCCAAATGTAAGAATTCCCTACATGCAAAGAATTGAAGAGATAACTCTACTGTCTTCTTGACTTGTACTGTATCTCTTAAACTAGACACAGGCTTGAATTAGAGGAAATAGTACTTACAAGCCACCAACATCAGCACAGATGCAGGTACAAAAGTACTCCAATAGATAACCATATTTGAAAAATTGACTGGTTTTACTTCTGAAAGGGATTCAAGACTCCAGAGGCTTAAAAGACGATTCTTTCCCGTCCGATGTCTCCATTGGGTTGGAGAAGACATGCTGGGAAGGCATCTCCCTTTGGGCTTCTGTACCTCCGAGTGGGTCCACAATCCGGTGAAGGATTAGAAGTTTATTTCCCTTCAGGGTCTCTGGCCTTTAATATCAAAGACAAAACCATGTTCACTTTTTCTTAAAAATGTTGCCATTGTTTCCTTGCAATGTGTCCAGGATGATGGGATTTCTGGTCCTTGGTTTCCAAAAGGAAAGCATGGTAGTGGCAGTCCTCACTCATCCTCTAATCCCAAACAGAAGTGCAGCCTTGTACTTTAAAAAAGAAAAGCGCATAGGTATGTCCGAGGGAAAACACCACTAATGTATTATCTCCTTGAAAATAAATCAGTTCTTGAACAATCCCTGATAAAAGGGGCTGAGTTGTGTTTGTGTTTTTAAAAATATTATGCAACCGGATACCTCCCACTGGATTAAAGGAAACTATATGATGTGTGTTTGAAATAGGGAATCCCCTGCATCAGGCCAGACTCACCCTACATTCTCCGGTCTGGACAATAGCTTGAAACTCACCTGGAGGAAGAAGCAATTGTCAGCGGTCGGGGGCTTCCACTCCAGCCCCTTAAGCCCCAAATTGACTCTTCCAGCTTTCAAAAGCAAACAGCGATTGCCAGAAAGTGACTTATTCCATGAAAGAAACTGAAACACAATGCCCTGATTGGGTGACTCTTTCTTGCAGAATGAGAGCACATTCGCGCACGCCAGCGAAGCCTTCGGCCCTTTTTCAAGAACTTCAATTTGACTCACAGAGTAAAAGTGGACTGTGGGGAGTGCACTTAAGACCCGTGGTTCAACATCAAAGAGGGGAATGTTCAAATATGTTAGACTCCGTGCGCAGGGGTATTATGTGTCTCCACAGATAGGCTTGGGCATACAGGTGGAAAACATTTTTCCCCATTTGTCATGTTCCAAATGTCTCTGCTTTAAA